>NC_062189.1:13002546-13120046 GCF_912470025.1 Vespa velutina
ATTGATCGTTTCCATAACGTTAATATAACACGCAAAGATTTATTTTAAAATCCTATGTAATGCAAGCATAAATAACAGATATAGCATATAGTTTACAGTTTGACGCTTCATTTATGAATTCTACATAATTTATCTAGTTCCGATCGAAGAATGCACTATCCGTTAGTCATAATCTCTATGTACTTACTAATCTACCAAGACAAAAATCACACACATTGTGTGACGATACTTTGGGCACGAAAAATGTTTAATACCAGAGACGTCGGCAATGGCAATGAAACAGACGCTACACGAGTTCTTTCAGGTCGTCAGTTATATGTTATATATACATGCATACATACACCGTTAAACGAGATGCTGCGATTCTTTCCTCTCTTCTGCACATGACACCATCTTACGCAATATAAATAATATGCATGCGGTAAAAGTCATTATTGAATACAGTACTCCTATAATTTTGAGAATTACCATATATTATATAGATCGTTTAAGGGAATATAAATGGTTTGAGAATATCGTTAAAAAAAGAAATTGAATGGAATAAAGATTGATATTTTATATTCGAACATAGTAACTGTACATTTAAAGAATATTTTCACATTTATCTCTGAGTATATTAAACGTATCTTTGTTTTAATTTAATGTAAATTATTGTCGTAGAACATAACTGATTGACGAATCTTCTGACAGTGATTATTACGGAAAATGAGTTCAGAAGCTTGGGAATTGGAAAGACGGTACTCAGTACCAGGAGCTTTGGATACCAGAGGACTCGAACCTCCAGCTAGCGAAGATTTGCACGCGTGGTCTATATACAGGTAACAATATTACATAATAATGAGATCTATAAGATCGATGTATCGTATTAAGATTGTATTGATAAAAAGAATTTTGCTTGAAGATAAAATTAATAAAATTGTATCGTCTTTTTTTCAGACAAAACCTTAATTCTGATTTCACGGACTCAGCACTAGGTTCGGCCGAAAAATCACCGTTGCCGTACGGTAACTTTCAACTTCGAGATTCAACGGTACAGAGTATACTAAGACATCCGAGATATGGTCCAAAGAGTCCACTTGCCAATAACTCATATACCTATCTGAAATTTGGTCTACCGCGTGTACTACCACCAACTTCGCGCAATCGTGATGGTTCTAGCGGTTATGACTCTAGCGAAGAAGGTCGACGTATGTCGCAAGTTGGTGCAGCATCTGCACCAGGTATTTCGGCAATGCGTTCTGCCAGAAGTGATCCAGATTTTAGACACGTACACGCTTTACCTAGAGAACAAGCGCACTCCCAACTCACGGTAACTAGGGATAATTCACGTTTTAGAAGCGTCAGCGAAGCAAATTTGCTTCAAAATGTTGTTACGACTAATCGACGACACAGTATTGCACCAATCGATCCCGGTTATGCAGGACCTAGTAAGTAATAAATTAAAAATTAGTGTAAGTAACAAATTAAAATATTTATAAATCCTGCGTTTTTAATTTTATTGTCATGATTATCAATTAAATTTATAGGTCACAATATCTTAAGACCTGAAGATTATACAATGTCATTGAGAGCTGTAGCTTGCATTCAGCATCCACATTTACAACTTCGCGGTGTAGAGACTATAGGCTCAGATGGTCTACCATTACTTCGCGGTATTAATTTGGAAGTTGGAGCAACTGAAGTATTAGCTATAATGGCCACTACCGAAAAAGAAGGGACACAAATTGTAGAGACAATCGCTGGCAAAAAAGTTATCAAGAAAGGTGATATTCTTTTGAATGGCCGATCCGTATCCGCTCGTATTTTGAGGTATGAACTCATTCACTTAAGCAAAAGATCGTTCTTCTTTAACAGCTTCATTAAATTATTAACATTAACATATTTTTTATTTATGCAGATCTCGCGTTGCTTACTTACCAACGGAGTGTGGACTAACTCCTGGTCTGACGACGCAACAAACTTTAAATTTCTACATGTTGTTAAAAGGAGGAATTAATATTACGACACTAGAAGCCGAGACAATACTCTTGGAGCTTGGATTGGAAGCAACTAAACACTGTCTTGTGAATACATTAACGACGTCCGAGGCACGCAGATTAGCCCTAGCTTGTCGTCTTTTGCAAGATTCGCATATTCTTACATTAGACAGACCTACGCATGGCTTGGATATTTTCGATGCTTTCTTCTTGGTAGAATATTTAAGACAATGGGCTGGAAGAGAGCAAAGAGTTGTTATTTTAACATTGCACCCACCAACTTATGAAATATTAACAATGATATCCAGAGTTACCCTCACTTCGGGAGGTAGAATTATGTATTCTGGACTTAGAAGAGATATGTTGCCATATTTTGCACTTGCCGAGTTTCCCTGTCCTTCCTTCAAAAATCCATCAGATTATTATCGTATGTATCATGAATGAATTCATGTTAAATGATAAATAAAATTTATATTGATAAAGTCGAATTTTTTAATTAATTAAATGGTGTTTTTTTCAGTTGATTTGGTAACTTTGGACGATCTATCGGCAGAAGCTATGTTAGAATCCTCACAAAGAATAGACCATTTAGCAGAATTAGCTAGAACGAGATTACCAGCTTTAAGCGATCCTGGACCACCTTGTCCACTGCCGCCAGCTATTTCCAGTGCTAATGTATTTGTACATATTTATGCTCTGTTATTGAGGATTCTTATCTACAGTCAACCTCTAACAATGACAAAAATGCTTCAGAAGATTGTTATTTCAGCATCTCTCAGTATTTTATTGGGTGCAATATTTTGGAACGTTGCTAGAGATTCTAATCTATATCTGAGAGATAGAATAGGATTTCATTATGCCAGTTTGGGTATTTTTTGCTGGCCTCTTAGTATTTTAGCTATACGTGAAGTCGCTAATTGTAGACCAAATGTAGAAAGGGATATCAGAGATGGACTTTATGGAAGATTTATCTATATCTTTATAGAAGTAAGTTCACACTGTAAGAATATTTTTGTCCTTTAAATCATAAATTAATATTAAAATATTTTCTCTGACTTTAGCTGTGTTGTGGTTTACCAATTTGGTGTCTAGTATATTTAGTATACTTAGCGCCAGCATTCGCGATGTGTGGATTACATCTAGTACCTGATGAAAATTTAACATCCTTGTGGAATTACCTTGCTATTGGTTTATTATATCTGATGCTACAGCATTTAATATGCATACTTTTTGCTCATATATGCAGATGGACATATCTAGCAGCTTTATGTTCTGCTATTATAATTGGTGAATTAAGTTTGGCTGCTGGAGTGACGTTACACTTAGAAAATTTACCATCGTGGTATAGACAAATTAGTCCCATGCGATGGGCACTATCTTTATTACTTCCCCCTCTTCATGGTCCAGAAAGTATGAGCAAATTAACTAATTGTAAACCTAAGCAAGTACTACGTCAAGATATCATTTTTCAAAATACGTGTGAACCATCGGATGGTAGTTTAGCATTGCTTGAAATAGCATTTGATAAATTTGATCTACAAATAGAATTATGGATGGGTGTAGGAGTAGCTATACTTATTGTACTTATTATGTTGGCATTTTTAAGTATTAAGTATAATGCTTTAAAACGACCTCGAAGTGCACCGAATAAACCTTAAAAGACATTAATCATGTATCAAATGGTACCAATGATTTACTTAATTGTCATTTACCTCGGTGTATTCTCTTAAAAATGACAGATCTTGACAGAAAGTATCAATGAAATAAAATTCTGTTGTACGATACAATATATAAAATGTAACAAGACACAAGCTTGCTACAATTGTAATTATGACCAAATATGGTTAAAAAAATACGCTTAATGATTTATATTTTTAAGTTTATAATCACATTAATAAACTATTAAATTGTTTTTATGAAATAAAAAAAATATTTAGTATGTATAATTTGAGCCATGTAGTGTATCTAAAAATTACTAGTTTTATCCAAACAAAAAAGAGTTTACAAGTAAAATAATTCAATTCTACAATACATATTATGTATTAGGATAATTGAAATGTCGTTTTTGAATTCATTTCATTCCAAATAAACGAAATGTTACTAAAATAGAGCAAAAACACGATGCTAAAATGCTCAAACTAACTGTTAATAAAAACGATATGAAGAAAGGAAAAATAATTATAGATCGACTTTTACCTACATAGTATAATTGGTAAAGCAGCGATCTATTATTACCGATTGAGTAGTCGATAAAAATAAGAATCTACTATCTATTGATAACAAGTCGAACTAGAAAGAGTAAAAGTCTAGTTGTAAAGAGTATTGCAGCGAATCTGATTCCTCGTATTTCTTATTTAGATTTCTGAGAATACTATTTGCTTATTTAAAAATTTTTATCTTTATAAATGGTATTACTAATAGACGATTTTTCATTATCTTTTTCTCTAAAATATACTTAGAACTCTAAGATGAAGGACGAAAGCTTCATAATTAAGAGATGCTAGGTTGATTTTTATTAAAACAGATTATCACCTTTCGCTCAAAACGTATGTGACTTCAGCGACAGGTATGGACGAAATATGAACTATAAACGCAAGCGGAGAATGCTATTCCTATCATGCGTTTATCATAACGATATATAAGCTTATGTTGGTTATTCCTCTCTCATGCGTACATAACAATCGGTTTCGTTGGGTTAGAGTAAGTAGTTTAATAGCTGTGAACTCATTTTTCAGTTTCTTATATGTATATCTTTCTTCGATGCAGCGTGCGTCTCACAGTGTTCCGTGTTAGATACGCATTTGTTTCACGATAAATGCATAGAAAGTAATAATATAATTGACACGTATGATAAATAGTATATAAATTTGCGAAGTTAAAGAAATTATCTTTGAATTTAACTATATTTTATCAATTTAGCCGTAGAAATATTATTGGCAATGTAAAATGTTATTACTTTAGTCTATAATCAGAATTAGATTAAAAGGAATTTGAAAATACATTGAAATATATAATCATTCGCTCGGTAGTATGCGCGTTGCTTGATCTATTGACAAGTTTCAATGCATCGCAAATACTACCGACCGATAGGTCTTACTACATAGAAGTTGCTGCATTTGAAGATTCTAGGGCTGACTGTGACTTTACTCTAAAATCCACGTACCGCAATGCCGTTCCACAATGTCTTTCCGTTTCGAGAGCTTCAGACTTCTTAACTAACAGGAGAATTGTGAGACCCCGCTTACGGATAGCTCTACGGTTAGCTTCAGACAACGGAATATTAAGCACGACCATTCGTGCTTTCCTAATTTCGAACAATAAAGAACGGAGTCCACGGTAGGACCTTTAATCGCGCCTGAACACCTACGTGAGTTTTAGAAAAACGGTGACTATACTCTACAATCCGCGTTTCCAGGGTGACACAAACAATCAGACGGTTTAATCGCGCCCGCGAACACCCACTCCTGTGTCCATTGACACGCGCATGGGTATTCTTCTATTCTTCTCGTATTCTCGCGTAAAAATCGATGATGAACCGAGCCATTCAACGATACATTGGACTCATCCGACCGCAGATGAATTTATTCCTCGATGATCCAGACTGAAGAAGAAGAAGAGAAGGAGAAAATAAGAGAAAGACAAAAAAGAAAGACGGAAAGTGCGCGCACGTAACAACGATGGAATTCGGAATGAGAGGTGGACATATTGAATATCGCTCGATGATCCCTCGATGATCCCTGAAAAAAAAGAAGAGAAAAAAAAGAAATATGAGATAGAAAAGAATCGAAGAAAAAAGAAAAGAAGGCCGGAGAATGAAAAGAAAAGAGAGCCGAAGAAAGAAAAGGAGAGAGAATGAGGTGGACATATTGAATCGCTCTACCCGATCAAAATCGGAGTACCAAAATTGAGCACAATTTTCCCCTCTGAAAGGAGTCTTATGCAAAGGTTCACACCGAAGAGTCCTTCCCAAGGGTCACAGCCGAGAACTTTACACATGCTGAGACAGCAGCCCGCACAAAGGCTTACACCTATGGGCCTAATCCATGGGTACCACCCGAGACTTATAAATAATAATAAAAGTAAATGAGAATAAATAGAAATGACTGTGAATAAAAGTGCGATAGAACAGTTTTCTATGGGTTTCTTTAAGAAATTATTTTAGAATTCTACTATATTTAATCATTTATCTATTGAAATATTATTAGCAATATAAAAAAGTACTTTAACATATAGTTAGAATTAGAAAAAAAGATTTTGGAAAAGCATTGAAATATGCACCAATACGCTCAGTAATACTTGCATCCCATAAGATTTCGATATATTACAAGTACTACCACGTTGCTGCATCTGAAAACCCATTTATGATCTCCCGTAAAAAAATCAAAGGTGTATTTTCGAAGTTATCAATATTAGATCGATAGTATATGTATTAATTGATAGTATATGATAGTACATGTATATGATCTTTATAATGTTACTAAGAATGTCCTGTCGTTTAAATGTTAGTAAAATAATCTTAATTATTAATTATTCGCGATCTCGAACTAGCTGAAAAGAAAGAAAGAAAAAAATATGTATATATGTATATTAGTTATTTGAAAGATAAAATTCTGAATTTAATTTAATTTAACTTAAGAAAAATAAAAGAAAATGAAAAATTCTCGATATTGATCCAAAGAAATACTATTTTCTCTGAAAGAAATATTACATTAGCAATGCGTGGCAAAACTTAGAGAACTTGGCACATATTCCATTTTACTTGTTTCAGCTGCATGTATATCTTTATTCAAAGTACTTTTAATGGTTCCCATAATTGCAATATCTTATACGTATCGTGACTATAACTTTAAACTTAATAAAAATAAGAAATATACTACTTATGAAAGACAAAAGTATAAATTTAGTTTAATATTAAGAGAAAGAAAAAGTGAAAAATATATGAAACTCAACTTTAATAATAAAAATGCAAAATATTAAATAATCCTAGGGACCTTGGCAAACTATCTTGTGTGCTCGTTTTAGCTTCCTATGCATAGAACTCGATTTTATTAAAATAAGATTATGAATTTAATCAAATGTTAACAAAGAGAAAATGTGCAGAATTTATGTCTCAATATTAATAATAAAAATACATAATTTATGAAATAATCCTATTCACGTACGCGTGGCAATGTGGAATCGGAGACAGAAAGTTACGTCGTCTCAGTTTTTCAAATCTACACCCCTACATCCATTATCATAAGAGCAGTTTAAGTGACAACATGGTAAAATAAAAATATGACTGAGCTATTCTCAAAAGTTTCTGGTGAACCTTCCAAAATAATTCAATAGTCTATAGTTGGTCTTTTGAGCCACAGTTTGTGGGGGCCTTTACAATATATAGCCTCTTTTTTGCTTTGTGCCCTATCCTAATCGATTATCACATAAAAACTGTAACGACAAAATTTGATAGCAAATTCTAAGATATGAAAGATAACTCTAACACAATTCTAATGTATCTGAAAAGTATAAATCTTATTTTTTAGGATAGAAACTGATTACTACTTTTCCGAGAAATAGTTTTGCGCAATGTAGAAGAAATTAGAATTAATATATTGATTGCTGAAAATTCTGAGCTAAAAATTAATTAATTTATCATCTAGGCCTATGGACTATGCTCTATAAGTTTCTTTGTTTTTTAGCAATAATTCTACTTGACTTTTCTCTTTCAAAAACAATGATTCTATCAAGACTTTTCTTTTATCAATTCAAATTGATTAAATATTTAATTCATTGTTATTTAAAAATATAAAGCAAACCCTTGGATGACCCTTCTTACAAAAGATTTTTTTAATTGTTATAAAGAAATCATGTATAGTATCGTTTGTAATCCAGAAACTATCCATCACGAATGTCTTCTTGTTCATTGTTTATTAAAACTCATGAATAACGATTTTTTGATATTTCCGCACGAGAAAAATATTTAAAAATGAATTAAAATATTCAAAATTTGTAATAATTATAAACGCGTTTGAACAAAAAGACCTTATCCTTATCTAATAAATAAATCAAAAAATAATAAACCATTCATGAGTAAATCTCTAAAAAAATTTACTCGTGATCACTCAATGCTCTTCTACTAAATAATTACAACCAAGCCGATTCGAATCTTTCGTCCTCGACGTGGCTCGACTCGATTGAATGATCGGAGGGATGTAAAAATTCACTTACTATTTAAGTCCTGCGATGGCTCCGAAATATTCGTCCGTGAATTAGATCGAAATTGAGATGTGGATGATTCGTAGATGGTTGAAAATGAGGTAAGTCGACATCGAAGTTGGATGAGATCCTCTTCAGTGATACGCTGATCCTAATTTGCAGTAGTTATTTTTTAACGGACGGTTACTGGATTTACTTTGTGAAATTTTACTATCTTTTATAAATATAGTCTATGCGACTATAAAAAGAGCAAAATACTTTGCAAACAAACATTGACTCTAACGACTGCATTGCACGCAGTCGATACAAAACACTTGCTGTTTAAATCGCGAAATGTTAACGAATTATTGCTTCTACTTGGCGATATTTTTATTTTAGCGATATAAACACTCGATTACTTCATTTAGTAATTACTAAGTAATTATTCTTAAGGGATCTGACCACCCAGAGCGCTCGAAAAATGAGTTTATTTTTTAAAATCTATAAACTCAAAAGTATTAAACTAACATTTTTTATTTTTGGCCACATAGTAGTTTATACCAATAATCGTCGATGCGCCGTAAAGTTTTGTATATTTCATAAAGCGAAGAGAAGACTCATTTGCGCCAAGTTTCGTCTTCAGAAACAGTCAAACCTGAGCCTTTTCTCATTTCTGCTGTCATTTATTGTTCCTCTTTCACAGCATTTTCCATTGACATCTTGCACACACTCTCTGCAGCAGTATGTGCTCGATGACGATATCGTAAAACGACTGGTACATTGCTTTCGATAAATCCATGATTTTACAAAATTTTTCTATTCTTTGTAAACCAATTCCTAACTATCGGAATGCTAAAATAATTCGTCTGTTTATATCATACGCTTTATTTTTTATGAGAGGACTAGAATTGACACTAGTTGGTTCGCAGGAGTCACATGAAATCACTAATGTAAAACCGAATCCACGAATGCTCGATTTCATGAACTTCACGTCATCATTGCATGCCTTGCACTTTACAATATTACTGATTAGAGAAAAAACGGAGACAAAGTTTAAAATTCCGTACACATACAAAAGGACACAATAGAACAGGTATGCGCGTCGAGTACGTATGGGTCGAACCGCGCGACTCGCCGCTCGCAGTTGCCCGAGAGTTCTACCTAGAAACATCTATAACTCTGTCAATTTTTTAAATTTTAATATCAGATATGGCTTAAATTGTTCACAAAACTTCAAAGTTAATAAAAATATGAAAAGATTGATGTTTTCAAACTTTTTAAGTGGTCAAACCTCTTAAACCTTCTTCTTTAAAATGAGACCTTGTTCATCAAAATCGGTCTAGAATTACGCTTGTTCTCATTGATAGGGTAATCGATTATAAAACCAAGAATGAATAACCTTAAATCGCGAAACGCGAACTAACGAACACTGTTTCTACTGTGCGATATTTTTATTTTAGCTTTTATTAATATTCAATGAAGCCAACTTCCATGAGTTCCAAACTTAACTTATTAACTTATTAATTTATTGTTTAAATATTAGTTTATTTAATACTTTTATATTATTTAAATAAATCTAAACTTACCAAAAGTATTAATTTTTTAGTTTTCAAGTTTAGAAAGAGAAAACTTCGATGTTTTTCTCGGAATCCAAAAGAATATTAATACAGTAACCGTCAAAGTCAGTCAACAGTCCAAATTTGTTAACATTACACGTAGTTAACGACTGCGAGATCAAAATTTTAAAGTATTGACATTTTAAATTAAGATTATTTTAAATTCTTCCCATGTTTCGAGCTATGGCATGTTTAAATCAATATACTTTTGTTTAAATATTAATTAGATACACTCTACGTACGTTTCAAATTATTTAAATAATTCTAAAATAATAGAAAGAATCATTTATTTAAGTTTACTCATTTGGAAAGAAACTGTTTCAATCTTTACTAATCGGAATCCAAAAGAAAATTGGTTCGATAATAATCAAAGTCAGTGAAAAGTTCATTTTTATTAAGGTTCGCGCGTTCGAACAAAGTTAATCGATTGTTCAGTTTTCTTAATATTAGATGTAGGCAACGACCTCGTATTCGAAATGAATTGAAATATTAAATTAAAATTATTCTACTAAATGTTTCTTATATGATTTTTATGTTTCTAATATATAAAATGTAATAGAAGCTAAACATTTTTCTAAAATATAACAATATCTTAGAAATATTGATGTGAATGTTTGAAGATGTATTTCCTTATTTTTACCATAGAATTATCTTTCGAATACTTATTAAAATGCCTGAATGAGTTACTGCGGCTTTTCATTATGAGCATCGTATACGCTTTTCCTTACATTTGTATGAATCAGAAAATCTGAGCATCGATTTACGCATATAAACAAGGAAAATCGACTAATTCATAGAAATGAAACATACTCCATTCTAGAGTTTATATAAAAATCAGTAATAAGAATATGAGCTTCTTTTTTTTTACCACGAAGTTTAAATGGCGCCACTATACTTTTTTCTTGAAAAATGTCGAAAACAGCATTTACTTCCACAGTGAGTTTAGGTATAATCTTTGACTGATTTTAATGAACAAGATCTCATTTTAAAGATGAAGGTTTAAGAGAGGACATGGATTCCTCAAATTTTTGAAAAAGCCTTATTTTTGTACATAAACTATTCTCGAAAGAACACCATATTTTGACACAATTTTTTTTAAATAAAATAAAACTTTTTCAAAAATTCGAGAAAGCCATGTCCTTACTTAAATCTTTATCTTTAAAATAAGATCTTGTTCATCAAAATCGTTTAAAAATTACATCTGTTCTCATTATTGACGTAAACCATTATAAGACCAGAAGAGATGAACAGCCTTAATACTATTATAAACGCTGGTTTTTTTATGGAAATACAGATATTATTTTGTTATAGGCAACCGCCATATGCTGTTAATCACCTATTTGTTAAAGATAATGAGCTGCCCCTATCAATACAGATCATAAATAGATCATAAACTGATTTAATTTATAGGAAACTACAGGCATGATTTAATGATAATTCCATATGGTTGATAGGAATAAAAAACATTCATAAAAATATTTAATATTTTTCTCTATTTCTTTTTTTTATTTAAACTGCATTATATCGGCCACCCTCAGATTTAATGATCTACGTGCATGCACCATTGCACATCTACCAGACCGACCCTGAATAAAATACTCAAATTGACTCGTCGGCAGTGATCAGCAACGAAGAAAGTTACCGGATGTAAAGAAAAAGTGACGGTATGTTGTTATCTTATCTCGAACTATTTCCTGTCAACCTGAGCTCGCCTTTCATAGTAATCTCACACTGCGCCTACGTATAAATACAGGAAGCAGAAAGAAGAATCGTAATATACTCGTGCGTAGATTTTTAAAAAAGGATTAGTATACATGAAGTATATGCGTGGCTGTTTTTCGTATATGTTTATTAAATTTTCCTTGAAACGTAATACTTAGGTTAAATAAACATGAGGGAATATTGCACATATATATGTGTATATATATGTATATATATATAAACTTTGTAAATACAATTGTAATTTCTTAGAATAAATATTCAACTATGTGGGTGTTTGAAATTGCTTGACATTTCGAACGTTTAACTTTAGTAAAAGCAGCCTATATAATCTATGCGGTAAAAAAGTTTAGTCTTAATTACTTGATCTTATATGTTATGCACTCTGATATAATGTATTATATTTAGTTGAAGAACTCATTGCACATATTGAATTTTTTGCATATAGTTACAGTTATTATAACTGTGTTTTCTATAAAATAAGATTTTATTATACGATTTGTTAGCAACATATAAGTAGATTTTCATATACATTCGATTTTTACGCGAGTTTAAAGATTCGTAATTATAATTCTCAAATGAATGTCCAATACTAAGTTATAATAATACACATTTTACTTGAGTATGAGTATGATATATAGCATGCTGCTATAGAGATGTGATTAAGTAATATTTTGAATCTCTAACTACATCACCGAACACGTAACGTTCGTTGTTTATATCGTGTAAGTAAATTTGTTAAGCTTAACAATAGATATCGTATGTCATCCAAGCGTACATAATGTCGATATATGAATGTCATAAGGTACGCACATTCTACGTTATAAACGGAGAAAAGAATGTTATTTACATTGTATTTTTTGGTATTAGCCTGAAAAATCTTGTTTCGAGAATGACTCATTAATTACATAAGAAGCATATTTTTACCAATTATGAGCAAATTACAATCGTGTCACTGAATACTTTTAATCTTTCCTGTTTAACAAGACCAACAAAATTGTACATAAATTGTACATCGAAATGTACATCAATTTAGTAGATAATCGATATTTGTGAAATCTTATTATAGCTATACGATACAAAGTTAGTTATTTAAAGAAACAATGACTATGAGAATAAAAAATTATTTATCATAGAATGTGCAAATGGTTATTATAATAATAATAATAGCGAATACCTGGAATTAATACTTTATTCTAATGAAAGAATCGTTCAATTATTTTCTTTTTCAAATTTGATCGATAAACGCTTCACCTTTTAAAGCATCATTTACGAGAAACATGGCCTCGCGGCACGAAGCGGTTGAAACGTGAATGCTTCACCGACAGCATAAATGAATGGAATGCCAACCCACACCTAGGAGCTGTTCGTTATACACTGGTAAGCTGTTCGCCTCAGGGCGAGACTTCACGTACGATACGTCAAGTGGCAGACCCGTATCAATCAAAGACGTCTTTATGGGCAGCATTGATTGAATGTCTTTAAGGATACGTTCATTCAAAACCGATGGAAATACACACGTGAAAATTGCGTAAGAAAATATATTTCGTTCTTATATATACGTTACATATTGTGACTTTAATTATAAATTTTATCTTCTAACGTTTTTTGTATATTTTCGTATATTCTAAAAATATATATGAGAAAACATAAAATGTCATAAAAATATATCGAAATATATATTCGTATTTTTTATCAATGGATATTTATTATTTAGATAATATTGTAACAAATTCTGAAAATATATAAAAACAAAGAGAAAAAAGAAAAAAAGAAGGAACAAAAGAAGAAAATACGAAAAGTCGATACTGATCGTGAGTATCTGAGTAAGACCTTTCTTTAAAAACGAATTTTTTAAAGGACAGGGTCGTTCGACGTACGGAATCTTCCCTGGCACTGTTAGTGCTGCGAATGGTACTGCTCTGCTAGCAGCACGTGTGTGTAAATGTGTGCGTGAATTCTCTGTTGAGCTAAACGTTACGTTCTCTCTCTTTCTCTTTTTTTCCCTCACTATCTCTTTATACATTCGCGAGGAAAGAAGAGCAAAGGGGGTGCAGGGAAAAGAGGAGAGTCTCACGCACGCGTGAGGGAAGACCGCGCTTAGTTTTCCGACTATGGTCCTCCTTACGGCCCCACCGATTTCCCACGCGCCACTCTCATCGATGTTCGGGTTCGGTCAGTAACGACCGTCCGCTCCCTCCACTTCGCCCCACTCATCTACCTACGCCTTGTTAATGAAAACATCTTTTGTCAATGAACTGACGTCAGTCCGGCATCCAATTGGTTCTTTTCGCAAGACCACGTGACTCTCGTCCAATCATCGTACGCGCTGCTCCCCTACGCACCGACCGCCGAGTGTAATTTGCCCATTCTCGGCGGAAGGACGCTCGAGGTAAGGTGTGGCCTTCGACGTGTGATACAACACAACGGGTTAAAGCAAGAGCGAAGATCTTGGAGAAACTTCGTGAGTAAGCTCTCCTCTTGGTCTTTCCATCCAACGGAACGAAAAAGAAACGGAAATCAAAAGTAAGAAAAGAAGAATGTAAAAAAATAGAGAGGAGTGAGAAAAAGAGAAAGAGATAGACAGATAGATAGACAGAGAGAAGGGCAAAGAAGAAAAAGGGTGGACGAAGTAGGAGCCAGAAAGAGGGAAGGAGAAAGGTGGAAATTATATCGCACGCTAGCCGAAAAACCACTACGAGGAGAAAACGACGCGACGCGAGCGATGCTGGAAGGATTCGTAAGGTGAAGCGAAGACGGCGACGATCTCGAGTCGTCGAGATACGTGATCGGTATCGAATGAGTCGGTGAGCGTCGTGAGCTCCGCTCGCTGCTGCCGCTGCCGCTGCCGTTGACACGGGTCCAGCGTACGTTACGCAGCATCCCCGTTTTTCTCGTTATGTTACTCGTGATCGCCACCGCCGTCATCGCCATCGTCATTGTTTGTCGTAGTTTGTAGATCGTCTTAATTGTCTCTATTTTAATTGTTATCGTTATTATTATCGCTATTCGTTCTATCGTCAGTATGGTCCATTCACGAAGCTATCATCAAGTTCTATGTTGATAAACGAAGAGAGAGAGAGAGAGAGAAAGAGAGAAAGGGAGAGGGAAAAAAAGAAAGAGAGAGATAGAGTGAGCATAAAGAAGAAGAGTAAAGAAGATAGGACATTAGTGAACGTATATTCGAAGAAAGGTAAAAACCAAAGAATGGTTGAACGTATGTATAGGAGAAAACAAAAGAATGAAGCTTATTAAAATGATCTATGCGCCAAAATAAGATTTGACCTTTTTAGAATTGCGAAGAGCTTTTTTGGCGTTGGCAAATATCTGCGAGAGTTACCTCGGAACATGCATTTTTTGAACAATCGTAAACATTCCACAAACGTGTCGTTAATTGGACATGTCTTAATTTGCAAAAGGATCAATAATCGCAACGAACTGACGGTAGAGGTGGAGGTGGTGGAGAAGAAGCACACACGACATTAATGTCGCAGGAAGTGATGGGTATGCATGAGAGATCACCGAACGATGCTATGTGAACGCGATGTTGTAACGTCGTGGGCGCTGATGGAATGTCTGTGGGAAATGCGTTCTACGATATAACTTAAAGTGCCATTTCATCATATCCAATAAATATTTAATAATAAATACACATTATGTGGGCATGTGCGTAACTTCGTTTTATCGTTTATATAAATGAACATGCAATAATTAAATAATTATCTAATATTTACATTCTTCACGATTAGTGTCAAAGATAAATATATTAAATGATACATTCAAAACACATACAAACACATTGGTTATCTGCATATATTGGCAGTTATTTGTATATATCAAGAATATAATATAAGAGTACATTGCTTGTCTATTAGTTAAATATTGGAAATATCGTTGAAGAGTTTTTATCCCATGTACACATTGTGCATGACAAACTGTGCAAGAAGAAATTGAAAAAAAGAAATGAGCCTATAAGGATCAAAGAAGGAAAAAGAGGAAATACTAAAATGAATATTAAACATGGATATTTATGGAAATAAAAGAATTCATTTACAATTGTAAATAAACCAATTAAAACATTATGGCGGATAATCTCATAGGGCCAGATTGGCTCTTTAGAGAACTCAGATCCCAAGATGGTACAAATAGGCTCCTTATTTTAGATTGTAGAGCTCATTCAGATTTTCTGGAAGCTCATGTCAGAGGATCTGTATCTTTGGCTATACCAAGTATAATGTTAAGACGATTGGCTGCAGGTAAAGTAGATTTGATATCAACGATAAGGTGTTTAGACCTAAGAAACAGAGTAGAAGTTTTTCTGCATGGAGATAAGAGTAGTAGAGGAACATTTGTGTTGATTGGAGATTCTACAGATCCTATAGGACACCAGGGTGAGACAATTCAAGTTTTAAATCGAAGACTTAGAAGCAATGGTGGGAGTGTTGCTATACTTGTTGGTAAGTTAAGACATCACTTATATTCTTATCCTTATCATTTTATTCTTTTCACTTTCAATATCTTTGATTTCATACTTATTATCTCTTTCAGGTGGTTTCATAGCATTTAGAGATAAATATCCAGAATGGTGTGAATGTAGTCAAGCTAATATGGAAGGGTCATCTGGTCAAGACTCTAATGATGGAGAATTGATGGGTCTCAGATCGCTTAGGATATCAAGTCCACCAATAAGAGCATATTCTGATTCAGATAGTGACAGTACATGCGATTCTGTTGGTATGTATCATTTCTTTCTTTTCAAATTTAGAGGAATTATTGATTACAATATTTTAATTTTTTTTTGCATATATTTAGGACCTGAAGAAGATAAAGATTTTCCTGTAGAAATTTTACCTCATTTGTACCTTGGAAATGCAGCCAATAGCGAAGACGAAGAAGCTTTGGCACGACATCGAATACAATACATACTCAATGTAACGCCAGATTTACCAAACGTATTTGAAAGTGCTGGCTCTATAAAATACATGCAGATACCAATAAGTGATCATTGGAGTCAGAACTTAGCCAGTTTTTTTCCACAAGCTATTCAATTTATAGGTAAGTATGCATTTCGACTCTAAGCAAGATCATTGAAGACTGAAGTATTTCAAGATTATGAAATTTTTAGAGGAAGCACGGAGCTCAGACAAAGGAGTGCTGGTTCACTGTTTAGCTGGAGTGTCTCGGTCTGTTACGATTACTGTAGCTTATTTGATGCACAAATGCAGTCTAAGCCTAAATGATGCTTTCAATCTAGTACGTAGTAGAAAATCCAATGTTGCTCCGAATTTTCATTTTATGGAACAACTGCTTAGTTTTGAAAGAGAATTAAGAGATAGAGGAGATAGAAACAAAGGAAATGATCAAAGATGTATTGGTGCCTGCTTACCTGGTAGCACTTGTAATTGTCCTGCACCAAGCTTTTTAAATCCCGTTGATTTGGGTCTTAGTCCAGATTCAGGGATAGAATTTGATAGATGGGCAACTAGTACACCAGCTGAATGAGACAGGCCTGGAGGGACCCAATACAAATTTTAGGTCCCTCCTTGCAAATTATTTATCATGTTAAAAAAGTCCTGATTGAAGGGTATAGGGAAACAAAATAAAAGTTCTACTATGAGAAAATAAGAATTAGAATCTTCAGTATATCTTTATAAATGGTCAAGGAGCATAAATGGAAAAAAAAAGAAATATGTTACTCTTCATTTTTCTTGCGGAGATATTATCTCTATATTTGTCATCTAACCGTCTTAATACTGTTTTCTACCATCTTAAAGGCTTCCTATTATCTTTTTTTTTTAAATTCATTGAATACAGTGAGTGCTGGACACAATGTCTTCTATAATGATAAAATTGACTTTATTCTTTATAAAATTCATTTAAAATTCTAAGATAGATCAGATTGCTGCAATTATAACAGTCATACTACGTGTAGAGAATAAATATGACTGCCTCCATGAAATATATAAAATAAACTTAGAAAAACGTTTCTCAGATTGTTATGAGCAGCATTGGATATTGAAAGTATTTTATAAATGAAACCTGTAATTTTCTATCGCGTAATCGCATTTCATATAAGTGTGATTGTATGTTTTTAAATCATCCTTCCAAAATAGAAACGTAGTGTATGTCATCTATTGAAACTTGTATTATGTTGCCACTGATGTTAGGTTAATTTCCTATTTACAGTTTTCCTTCATAATTAGGGTCTATATTTTAATATTTTTTCCCTAAACCCTTCAATAATGTGGCTGTGTTTATTTTATGATAGATAATGTTTTTAGGTATGAAATATTCTTTAATGAACAAATTGCAATAGATCAATCACAACCTGTAGTTAAAATAAACATCACTGTTTAATGTGCTAAGTTTGGAGGTACAAAATTGAAATTGATGGTCTTGTACTCAACTGTTAAGCTGTGTAAAGTAATATGATACTCAAATGTAATTTTTTATGTAGTTTTTCAATACACTGAAGTGACTTACCTTACAAAGGGTATTTTTAATGCGTTCTGGTTTGAAAGATGCAAAAGGATTTGTGGATATTACCTGAAGTCTTATGTCAGGCATATCTGCCTTAAGCAAGATATTTAGGGATCATCTTATAGCGATTCAATTTATAATAGACACGAAAAATAAAAAAAATGATTTTTAAAACATTGCAAATATCAGCACAAGAGCATAATTGATATTACTAATTGTATCTGATATTGCTGATAAAAAGTAGTGAAAGACAATGGTTCCTGCAAATCACGTTACTATAGAATGCAGAATAATGTTGATCCTTCAAATTTTTTATGAAGGTTTTTTAAGCAACTATCTTGCTCTTATGCATCAATATTAAGACCAGAATGCAGCTATTTATATGCTATAAGCAATCCGTATACTGAATTGGAGTCTTAATTGTATGAAACGGCAATGTTTCCATTATCTTTCAGATCTCAAATATATATTAAAAGTTATTTTTATAAAAAAAAAGAGTTACATTCACATTCCCATTACGAGCCAAAATGGCCTGATACACTATGTAACTATCTTTCGTACGTTATATGTACTGTTCATCAAGCGTAATAGAAATTAATAAATGTATACTGTGAATGTTATTTTTCATATAATTAACTGCAAAGATATAACTATTTCTTAACTATTGCAAGAATAAATTGATATACAATTAAGAAAATATATATTTGACGTTAATGTAATAATAATATTCTACTATCACACTGTTGTCTGTTGTATGTTTAAAGGACAGATGTCCAAAAAAATTTAATCAAATATTACGTATATTACATAAATTATTTTATATTCATTGTTGTATATATTTTGATTAATTTCATTAGAAATACAACCTATCTTATTCGAGGCAAATAAAGGACTGTCATTTTAGTAAATTAATTTTCCTTGTTTTAAATGACATGATGTAATTTTACAATATAATAAAATTAAATGGAACGTTCAAATAATATCAATAAATCACTACCGATTATTCATATTCATCATATAAACGGTTGAATGAATGCTGTTTAATTAAGTAAATGCTTAATGAATAAATTAAACGTACTATTTCATTTAAAAATTTTCATATTTGTATAAATATAAGCATAATAGTATATTATGAGTTATTATTTACTATCAGTCTACTATAAATTGTCTATATTACGTACAAACTTGATTAATATGATACATTATTTGTAACCGTATATATCAGTTTATAAATACTATCAAATATTATTTGAGCATCTTTATGAGACTATATATTTGATTCATTTATAAAAAAAACATATATATATATATATGTATATATATATGTGTGTGTGTGTAATGTATCAAAGAATGATATGTAAAAAGTTCTATTTCATTTAATAGAAAAGATCACATATATTTTATGTATAATGCTGTTTCTTATTTGTAGCATTCAGTTATAAACAATTTTAAGAACAATTTAATAAACGCTTTTGTATTATTTTGAAACATAAGAAATATGCTGAAAATTATAAGTTTTAAGACTCTATTTATTTTTTGCAGTATGTATATGAATTATTGAACAATCTTGTAAATCATTACCTGTACGGGGGAAATTATTAGTCAAAGATTTAAGTAATTAAATCTATAATTTGTTTTGAACAGTTTGCTACTTTGTTTTGAATATTAACATCATGTGCATTTTCAGACATAGTTTTGAGTACGTCAAGTATTTTTTCTGACTGACGTACTGCTTTAATTAATTCATTACGCTCATCTGGATTCAGTGTTGCAGCCAAAAGAGTTCCTAGTCCAACAAGAGCTCTAAATACAGCTTCAGGTTCATTGAAACGAGGAAGTATCATAAACATTGTATTTAAAATTCTTGTCTTACCAGATGTATCATTACATTTATTTAATGCTACTATCAAATTCAACATATAAGTTGATATTGCAATCTGAAATAATTAAAAATAGTATTTTTATTCATATTCTTTAATATATCTTTTTTATTACAAATATTATTATATTTTATTCCCATACCTGATTGTGTTTATTTCCGAGAGAATTTAAATTGCATACTGCTTTTAATATATCATCTTTGTAGGAAAGACAAAAATTTTCTCCCTTTTCATGATAGAATAAATTTGCTAGCAATCTAAATGTAAGCATTTGATTTGACGCTAATGCACCAGGTTTAATATGTTTGTCTATCATTTTTAACATATCTGGAGTACTTATTTGCTCATTTATGTCTTTATGGAGTACTGCAAGACGTGCTATATCAAGAGCTGGAAATACTAAGTTCTCAGGCCAATTTAAAATTTGTTTTAGTATATCAATAGCATCAGCTATATGTTCTTCATGTATTTTATTTTCTATCATGTGTTTTATTATTTCTAGTTTTGCTTCGGATATCTTAAAAGTACATTCTTGTTTTGCATTTAATTCACTTAATTTATCTAAAATAAAAATATTTATATATATTTTATCATGCAAATTATAAATTGTTAATATTTATAAATTAATATGCTAATAATTATAAATATTATTTCCTTTTATATAAATAAAGAAAGGAGCTTGTCTTACCTATTATAGCAAGTAAATTTGCTTGCTCTAATTTTAAATATTTCATATGAGGTATATATGAAGGAGATACAGAAGAAAGATTTGAATAATTCTGATTATTTTTAGAGGAAAACTCGGATGGACTATCAGTCATGTTAGGTCCAGGAATATATCTGCTTCCTCCCGTAAATGGATCTGTATATTGAATACTATCATTTAAGTTAGGAGCTTGTTGAGAATTTTTAATTATGAAGTTTGCAACCTAAGTATATAAACGTAAACATATATAATATTAATTAAAAAATTGTCTAATATATGTTTATTATATAATGAAAATATGTTTATTATATAATAGAAATTTTTTGCAAATTATACCTGATCTAAGAACAATTGACTAAGATCATTATCATGAAGAAATTTTTGTGCAACAGCCCAAGGGTCCTGACCATTATTATACGGCAATTTTAAAGGTGGAACACCATCTTGTATGTCTACTGAGAAAACATAATCATATTCTATGCCATTGTAAAGTTGTTTCCCAGATGTAGCCGTACTACCACCAGATGCTCCCACTACATTTCCAATTAATATCCACCTTTGTTCATTTTGTGACCAACTATATGCTGCAACATTATTCCCATCAGATATCATTTTTGTTTGACCTTCTTTTTGACCAGGTTGCTGTAATGCCTTTGCATCGGGTAAGCTATAATATACACAGAAATATTATAATTTTGTATTTAAAGATGTAGCATATTTTTATATACTTACTCCTTAATTTTTAAGCCACCTAATTCTTGCTCATTATTAATTGTTGTTTTTGCAACTTCTTCTTCAAATTGTTGTAATTTTTCAAGTGAAGCATATCTTTCTGGAATTGGTGAAAATATTCTGATATTGCTATCTGAACTACCAGCAACTATATCACCATTTGGTAATAGATCTATACACCACACTGATTGTGTAGGTAAAGTAATAATCTGATCTATTTCACCATTTAGCCATATTCTGATAGTACGATCTTCGCCAGAAGTAAAAACATAAGTGCCATTCATTAAAGCTGTTATACTATAGATATAGTTTTCATGTCCACAGTAATTTCCTAAACAGACTCCAGAACTACTATTCCAATGACGTACTGTAGCATCATTAGAACATGATAAGAATTCATTTTCTTTTATAGGTACAATGCCACGAACACAATCACTATGACCAGATAGTTTATATCTTATAGCACCATTTTTTTGCCATACTATAATCAATTTATCTGCAGATCCAGTTACTATATTACCATCTACTAAGTCTGTGACACACCACACTGCTGCGGTATGGCCTGTTAAAGTTACTAAAGGTTTCGTTAAATCCTTAATATTCCATAATTTGGCTGTCATATCCCAAGAACTCGAAAGAAAGGTATTTTCTAGTTTTCCAGTTCTTAAATTAGATACTGTATTCTGATGAGCTTTTATAATATGAAACGGTTCTATCTGATCTTGTTCATACATACATATAGTGTTGTCATTGCTTCCAGTTATAATTAAACCTTTAGGATTTTCCTCGGATGGATTTATAATGCAGACAGAACTGACGAAATTAGTATGTCCCTTCAATATTGCTGTCTCAATGTAGTCCTTTCCATTCCTAGAATTATTTTCAATGCACATAATCTGTTTTCTGATATATGATAACAATATAAATAAAAAATATTTTACAATTTTATTTTAGTAATATGTACAATGACAAGCAAAGTTTAAGGAAATAGAGGTTAAGTACCCGCTTGGTTTCCATACACGCGCTGTTTTATCTCGGGATGTTGAAACGATGGACCCATTTGCGAAAGTTGCTATCGCTCTCACATCCGATGTATGTCCAAAAAGTACACTACTTAATTTATATGATGGTTTAGCCATGGTAACAACACATAAGAAAAATCACAGATCATCCATTCAACTCACATACGAGTATGTATCTACATAGACGAATCTTCCTACAAACATTGAATATTCAGAATCTTGTTTCAGTCAAACGAGTTTATCGCGCAACTCTATTATTTCAAATTTGTAATGAAAAGGTAAATGTAAAGTACACATACATAATCAAATTTTTAAATAAATATATTGATTTATAAAAATCTTACCTAAAAAGAGAAAGAAACAGAATATTCGAGACTCAACTTAGCTAAAAACATAATAAATTAAAAAAATTTATAATTTTATCTTACAACCAATCATAAGCGTATTTTTTAATTGTGTGTAAAAATGAATGTAGATATACGATATAATTTGTAGAGTTGTTACATAATTATCTTGTTTTGAATTATTTTGAAATAATATATTATGTGAAATATTGGAAAATTTGAAGTATGTTAGAATATATTTAACCATGTATATTTTATGGACAAATTAGTGCAAAATTTTGATTAGGAGGTACAAAGATAAAAGGTGAAAAATATGAAGCAACATAAGTGAATACAGAAAGATAAATGTCAAAATACCAGAAATACATCTGTATGTCGCTATACATAGAAATATATCAAATCTGTTGTGTAATTAAACTATTGGATCGGTTAGCAAATAATCATGTAAGTAGCGCCACACACAGTACGCAATCAAATCTAGCTAGCTGCTGCTTTTACCAGTGACTAGCAGAGTTTGTGCGTGCGAGTATGTACTGCGTGAGGCAAAAGTAAATTGTTAACAGTTTCCGTTTTACATCATGGACGACAAACGAAATAGCCGCGAAGTGATAACCATTCTTGTCTTGTGTCTACTATGGTATGCAGTATCCAGCAGTAGCAATGTCGTTGGCAAGATGGTACTTTCAGACTTTCCATATCCTGTCACGGTAACAATGGTACAATTAACCTCAATCACAGTATACTCCGGTCCATTTTTCAATTTATGGGGTGTACGCAAGTCTCCTTCCAATATTCCTTGGAGTTATTACTTGCGTTTTATCGTACCTTTAGCACTTGGAAAATTTCTTGCCAATGTGTTTAGCCACGTCAGCATTTGGAAAGTTCCCGTGTCATATGCTCACACTGGTATGTAATAATCTTGACGCGCCTATTGTATGGCGCGTAGTTTAAAAATAAATTCTCTCATCGTGAACATTATAATGATTTTTCTCTCGCTATATACTGTTGATTAAATATATGATTTTGATTCTTATATTCGACCATATTTGAACTTTTTTAAGTTGTATCTTAGTTTTAATTGAACAATTTTTAAAATGTTCAAAAACTAATTTATAATTTTTAATATATATTTTATATAGTTTTAATAGAATTAATATCTATTAAGTTTCATTAACTTTTATATTTATTAGTATTGTACATTAATGAAAATCTGGCTCTTTCCCAGTGAAGGCTACAATGCCACTCTTCACAGTGATTTTGTCAAGAATAATTTTACGAGAAAAGCAAACCTGGAGAGTTTATCTTAGTCTTGTACCTATTGTGGGAGGTGTAGCCATTGCAACTTTAACAGAACTTAGTTTCAATATGGTTGGTCTAATAAGTGCTTTAGCATCTACTATGGCGTTTTCTTTACAGAATATATACTCAAAAAAGGTGCATATATTTGATGATATTATATATTCTTTTTTTATATTATAGTGTTCATATAAAGACAAATATTTTTCGTTCCTAGGTGCTGCATGACACAGGAGTTCATCATTTAAGACTTCTATTTATATTAGGACGTTTAGCTTTGTTTATGTTTCTACCAATTTGGGTATTTCATGACTTGATAAATTTAGTATATGATCCTATTACGAAAACATCAGTAAATATTTCATATAACATATTAGGATTATTATTTCTGGATGGCATATTAAATTGGTTGCAAAATATTATAGCTTTTTCTGTGCTTTCAATAGTAACACCATTAACGTATGCAGTGGCAAGTGCTAGTAAACGTATATTTGTAATTGGAGTAACTTTATTTGTATTAGGTAATCCTGTAACATGGGTAAATGTATTTGGTATGGCTATGGCCATTTTAGGAGTATTGTATTATAATAAAGCCAAATATGATCAGCGTCAAGAAAAACAAAGAGATAATAGTATACTTCCAAAATATTATAATATAAATCGGAATGGTAATAGCAATTCTTTTGTAGCTAATGGATGGGCCAATAAGAGAAATCAACTATTTGCAGTCTAGTCTTTGTTCGAAAATATGAATTATATATCTTTTAGAGAATATTGATTTACTTATGACAATGTAAGTAAATTGGATATGTTTAAAAATTTTCAAATGATTTTATAAAAGATTATTCAAGATAATTTTCTGCATTCAGTGAAATGATTCAAGTGATTAACATATGATGATAAAGTATGTTTACTAATTTCAATTATTTGCACAAAGAGAACTGTAAAGGCCTAAAGTGTCGCACAGCTAGAAGCAGAAGGGTTTTTCTTAACTATTTTATACGTTCATATTGGAAAGAGCGGTATTATATCGTAAACAGTCTTCGAATCTATGATGTATTGATTAACTATTACGTTATGATTTACATTATCATTTTTTTCGCTATTCTTAAGTGGTCACTTTTAATAGTTAAAATAGCTATCGATGCTCTGCATTTTGTGCTAGTGTATTTAGACCTTCATATTTCTCCTTAATTTTGAGCGATACTTTGTAGAACTTGTAGATAATTTTGGAACAATCTATTTCTTGATTCGATAAATTTCTTTTAAAATCAAACCTGCTGGTAAGGTAAAATTATATAATTTCAAATGCACATGGACCTTTTTAAAACAGCTGATTGCTGGTACAATTAGCAACAATTATTTAAATATTATGAAATAATACAATTAATAAATTCAAGTTTGCAATAAAAATGAGTTACTGTATCTAATTTAAGGCTAAGAACATTGGCCATAAACCAGTTTCCTAGCTTGTAATGTATTCATTACGAGCGTGTAAGTTTTAATAAGTAATGCACGATTTTGCGTTTCTTAAGACATTATCCTGTTACAATGTAACGTTGACTATTTGTAGATATGCGTAATGACTATAAATGTACAGGTACATTGTTTTGAATGTTAGATTAATTTATAATAATGTATCTCTTAATTTTTGCACTTGTATAAACATCTGTTCGTTTACATACTTCCGGCAAAGATATTGTACAGTTGGTGTGTTATGAATCAGTGCGAAGTATGTATGTGTGAAAAATTGTATGCAAGAAAAGGTGTTTTAGCTAAAAGCAATCTATAGTACATTTATTTTTATAAATAAACACATGCGTACAAAAATATACCAGTGGCATTAGTATCGCAGCAGCATCATTGATATAAAATATACTACATTATGCCCTACAAAGTTTTTACGATGTCCTGAGGTGATAGTGGCCTAGCCACAGTCAAATCTAAACGTGGACCAGCAGCGGCAATTAGGGGTACGGCCAAACAACAGTCGCAGTCTTCTGTATTTGCTTCGTTAACACGTAGAATTCTGTCGTAAGGTCGCAAAACTCCATCGCAAGGTCCACCAGGTCTTAAACGATTTATATATACGCCACGTTCGTAAAGTCCATCGGAGACAGAAAATCCGAAATCTTCGTAAACTGGATCCTTGTGCAGTGATACGTGTATTATTTGTTGAGGTCTATTATCTGATACACCGTGTTCTTGAGAGCTAGAATTGGTTATATTATTTTATCTTATTCATATTTATGTTAAATATTTTATATAGGTATTTAAAAAATATCTGTATTTTTTTTATTAATAATAATTCAGTAATTTTTCGATGCATTTTAATACTTTTGATAAGGTGGTGTCGGAGGATCTAATTGTCCACTGTCCACAGAAACCGCATCCCACAGTCTTAATATTTCCGGGCCTGCTCCACTACTTTCTCCTAATTCTCCCCAAGAATCCACTGCACTATCAACACTGGGCAAACTTTCTCTGGCAGAACGTAAGATAGTTGAAGGATATTGAGTGGGTACTACATCACTTCCTATACTTGATTCCTTACAATAATCTCTATACAATATAGAATTCGAATAATATTTTTTGATCATTTTACAACCAATATGTCTTAAGATTGTATAATTTACCTTGTTTCTGAAAGTGGGTCAGACTTTCTTACAGTTAGAGCAACTACAGAACTTCCTGGTCGGTGAAGTAATTGCGCGGCTTGTCTCAGATCACCGGCATCTAATTTTTGATTGTCGATAGCTAGTATGCGATCTCCCGATGCTAAACTACCTGTTCTATATGCGAGAGAACCTTTGCGAACTTCGGTTATAACTAAATCTTCGTTTACAGTAAGTCCTAGATCAGGATGCCCACCTAGAGGTCTTGCGACTCTTACAGTAAAAACACCAGAGTTAGGTACAACCGGACCACCCACCTTGTACTCCGTAACAAGTTCAATCTGTTGAGAAATATTTTATTGTATATTTATTACATAACTAAAAATTGTTTTTCGAACAGACTTCTAGTATTTCTAAATTTTAGTTATGAGATCATTACCATTTGTGAATTTTCTAAAATATCAGCCACATCTGTAGGTTTCAAGTCGCGCAATATAGTACGATTAATAGCGATCGCTCGATCACCAGGTAATAGAACACCGCTTTGTTCTGCCGGACCACCAGCTTCCAAAAAATTTATCACATAATTTATACGATCTTCTGTTTGTTTCAAAGCGAGACCAAAACCCCTATGATCAGGTCGAAGTATCACTGTCAAACTTTCCTTCGTTTGCAAAGTTTGATTTGAGCTTTGTTGCACTTGAGGTTGCGCTCTTCTTTTAACCGTTCTCGCTGACGTACTTTGTAATCTTGGTAGAATCTGTAACTTTGCTATACGACAATTTTCCGAAGTATTTCTCAATAATTTAGCTGCAGTGACCGCATCTTGTACCGGTGTATCATCCACCGCCAGAAGTTTATCTCCTGGCTGTAATGCGCCACAACGATCTGCGGTACTTGCTGGTCGAAGACTCTCGATATAAACTCCATTAGGTGTTTCCCTTACGGTTAGACCTAGTTCTCCTGAAATTGTACCATTAAACTTCACAAGAAGAAAAATTGTTATAGACATTTCAGACACCAAAGAAGTTACATTTGAAGAAAGAAATAATTAAATAGATTGAAAGTCTCTACCTGAAAGTCCACGTTCGAGTTGGACCAAGAGTGAGCCGGACGTTGCTGCTCGAGCTTCGTCCATGTTCGCGACATCATACTCGATAGTTAGAGAAGCCACAGGTGAATCTGAACTTCTTCTAAGTGCTCTTTGAGCTTCGGCTAAAGTTAAACCACTCAACTCGGTATCATCGACCGCAAGTAATCTGTCACCAGGTCTAACTCTTCCTTCTTTTGCAGCTGGACCATCGGCTTTTATTCCCGTGACAACGAGAGCTCTGGAAACTCCACCGCGAAGAGTGACACCAAGACTACCACCCTCGCGTTCTACTCTGACTTGTGCGACTTTAGAAGATACGCTTGACGGTGACGATATATTGCCGTCCTGTTCATCGAGAAGCAAAAAACTCGGGGGATGAAAGAGAAGTGGGGGAACTTCCTCTGCTCTACCGGAATCCGAACTTGCCGACGTGGCCACACTGCCAGGTCTGGCTCGACTTTTGTGCGACCGCATCGTCGCCAATCTTAAGGAACTAAACATCCTCTATGTTGTTTTCTACTTTTGTCAAACTTTAACAACTTCAACAAATTTTATTAACGCATGCACAGGCTTATGCAGCAAATCGAAATGCTTTGCACTACACGGCATCAAACAAAATTTCTAATGAATATTTATATATCGGACTACACACAATGTTCATTATATGAAATATATATTACAATATCGCCTTACACTTTCCAGAGTACGAAATCAGAAGTACCGATTTAGTAAACACTAACGTCACATGAATATGTTGATAACTTTTTCGTTTATCTTCGTTAACGTTTTTACACGATATCTTTCTTCAGTGTTTGGTTGTTTTCATCTACGAAATGGCGTCGTTTTTATCGAAAATATATTTTGAAGCGTGAGAACACGAAATTAATTTTCTCGATAACAGCATGATCCGTAATATCTTTGAATAAATACATTCTGATTATTGATTCACGCACGGTAACTGCAAAATTCGTATCGCAAAACACTTCGAATTTTTATTATGAACGAAAACGAAGGGAAATGAGGAAAAAAACAGAGAAGAGTCTATTCGAAGATACTCTCGGAAGACACTCACGTAGCGGGTAAAATTTGAAAACAATAATACATTCGGTTCATTTCACGAGGTAAATGATTTGTTTCTTTTTCTTTCTTTCTTTCTTTCTCTCTTTCTCTCTCTCTCTCTCTCTCTCTCTTTCTCTCTCTCTCTCTCTCTCTCTCTCTCTCTATCAGTGAATTATTTGTTAGGAACTGCAGTGCTTCTTCCGAACGAAACTCGTTAGAACCAAGCAGAGGACTGTAACAACTCGCGATGGATCTCGAAAATAGCTCTCCTCGATGTAGGGCCGCAATCGCGGGAGTAAATGCTAAATTCTATTTATATCACAGCAACGAGATCGTCTTCGAGAGTATCTTTAAACGTGCGACTGTGCGAAGAACTGCGGCCCTGTATTGCCTGGCCATGCTACGTTTCTTCGACCGTCGAACGAGATTGCACTTATGGTTGAACTTACACGTTCAATGCTTTTAAGTATCCTAAGACCAGATATGGTTGATGTAGAATGTATTTGCTCATCCTAGCTTTTAATACTTCTGTTTGTAGTTATCGATTCTCTTGCTTTACCTTTCATTTTCTTAACTTTCAAACTCTTCATATCAGAGCTCTTGATTATCTTGTATTCTTTCTATTCATACTATCCAATTTGTTTTACCCTTGTTGTGTTGTTATCTATTTTTTTTAAATCGCAAAACGCATTACTAAATACTTCTTTTCATTAAATCTTCTTAAAGCAAAATTTATTACAAAGTTTAACCAACTATGACATAAAGTTATTGATATCATTGCTTTATTTATTTTTTATCTTTTATTTATGAAAATTTAACGATCCGTAGCTATCATATAATAGCACGTAGCGACACGCAGGTGTTAAGAATCGCATTAGGACGAAAGAACCGATCTAAAAATATCTCTCGGACTTTGATATCTGCGTAATGCGACGTGCATTGTTTTCATTTTATTTTTTTCGATCTGGTGCAAATCGAGATAACTTTTCCCAACATTTTAACTTTTTTATATATAAATATTAATAGATATATACTATAATATATATATCTAGTCAAGATAAGATTTATTATATATTTTGTTAATAGATATAATATTCAAAAAATTTCTTAATATTAACTTTAATTCTTTTGTCACATCTTATACATGTTTCATAAATTGCCATTTTTTCATGATTTTCATGGTTTACAAAGAAAGAGAAAAAAGAGGAAACGGGTAAGATATGGAGAAAGAGAGAAAAGGAAGAAGAAACAGAGTCCGTCGGTTCGGAAGCTTATGCCAATTTGCCAATTCCTTGGCGGTCTAAAATTAGCGCGTAGTTTGCGAGAAGCTAAATGTACGAACGGAAGACCGAGGAGAGAAAAGGATAAGTTGTCGGCCAAACGAAGAGAGGATGAAAGAATAGTGAGTGGGAGATGAATCTGTAGAAGACATCATCGTGATGTACTACAGAGAAAGAAACGACAAAACTTTTAGAAGAATAAAGATATTGAAAGAAAATATAAATTAAGAAGAAAAGAATAGCAAAAAATATTTGTAAATAAAGAGAAATTATAACAGATGAGTTAAAGATTCGAGATTTTGTCTATCGTAGTCCTATGTAATAAAATACTCAGATATTAATAACTTGGCTACAGTAACGTGTGGCTATACGTTATAATAATCGTATGACCGTTGGATAATTATGTATCTCTGAAAGCCTGACTACAACGAACATTGAAACTACGCGAGTTTCTTGTACTTTCTTTTTCATGTTTATCGCCATAACAGTATCTGTTTGAAAGCTAATTTCTACACTTATGGTATTATTAAGCGAGAAAATTTAAAACAGAATACCGACAAAACTCATTATATCAGTGTAAAAAAAGGAACAAAAATCGTATATTCCTTTCCTAATGACTATGCTAATATACCATATTTACTACAGTCAATGAACGATCGATTGCATAATGTGTCCAATGTTACTCACATTAAAAAAAAAAAAGAGAAGTTTCAATTACGATATCTATCATGATTACATACATATGTATCACTTCGTGCTCATATAAGAACATTTAATAAAAGAATTTCATGACAGAAGAAACGATCCATGGGTGTAAATGTAAAGAATACCTTCTGGACAACTTCATACCCGTGTACTGCGATCGTTCTTTAATTTCATGATTTCTTTCGAAGAGAAATTTCTTAACGCCCATCCTTGTTCTTTAATAAATAATCAAAAGGATTAGAACGTTGAATGCAAAGAATATAAAATTCCTAACAAACTCTTTCGTATATCAGTCTGTCGCATTTGGATTCGTATATGAAAATCCACGAAAAACGCCTTGATCCATCGAAGATAAAATTTGTTCGGGTATAGGCGTGAGTCGCGGTCTTTCAGCTGTGAATGCCGTGTCAAAATATTTGGTATCCAAGGTATGTTCCAAAGCTGGTTTAAAGGGAGGTTCAAGCTGTCTCCTTTCTAGCCGATCCCAAGGCAAAGACTACGCAAGAAGATTTATTTGCTATGTTATAAAAGCTAATTTATGCAAATTTGCTAAATTTAATTTCACGAATAATAAGTCTTCTGACTTTTAACATAAATATTATTTTAATTTTTAAGTATCTACCTGAAAGAAAGGATGTACTGCAATTTCGTGAGCAGGCGGCCTCTTCCCAGAATCTTTTTCTAGCAAAGTGACCAGCATATCTGTTGATTCTTGACTCAAGTATCGAGGTATGAAAGGTCTTTCATTGCAGATACTCCAAAATAATTCATCTTCGTCGCAACCAGAAAATGGTGATTGACCTGTTAGCATTTCATATAACAAAACTCCGTATGACCACCAATCTACAGCTTGATTGTACTTCAATCCTTTTATAATCTACAATAATTATATATTATTAGTAACTTGTACCAACGAAATTTATTTTGAAATTTCAGTATAAATATAAATACATACCTCAGGTGCCATATAATCTGGTGTACCGCAGAAGGTGTCGGCGGTTCTATCCAAAAATATTTGTAATTTACACATACCGAAATCAGCAATCCTAATGTGCCCTTCAAAGTCTAAGAGCACATTATCGAGTTTAAGATCACGATAAACGATACCCTTCTTATGTAAGAAATTCAAGCCGGACCAAATTTCGGCGGCATAGAAACGTGCACGAACTTCGGGAAATCGACCAGATTTTTGTATATGAAACATAAGATCTCCTCCGTTAAGATATTCCATGACGAAGAAGAGATGCGAATCTGTTTGGAAGGTGCAGAAGAGATGACAGAGATATGGATGCCTTGTAGCCAATGTAAGAACTTTACGTTCAATCAACGTACACTCGACGTCGTCATCTTCGAGGACAACGTCCTTTTTCAGACACTTAACCGCATAAACACATTCTGTGCCACGTAATTCTGCTAGTAATACTTTGCCAAAGCTACCTTTACCCAGGACCTGGAGGAAAAGAGATAAACATTATTGATAAGGAATCACTTAAAAATTCTATTATATAATGCAAATTTCATGATCATCCTTCATATTTCATGTTCCTTAAACTTCAAGTTCCTAGAATTTACACAGATATGAAGGTTATAAATAATACGTTACGAGATGCTAAATCGGTAGATCTATTTGCGTTTTAGTACAAAACCAACGGTGCTTTGAGGATTAAGACGATGAAAATTTCGGATGTAAATCGCATGTATCGCGAATACTAAACAAACTAAGTTCCTGGCATTTGCGGTAGTTCTTCCAACATAAACTTGAGAGAACCGATTGTTCGCACTTAGTTCCCTGGACTATTTCCTAACGATTCTTCGTGAATCAACCGATTCCTTCGATGTAAATACACGTGATTCAGATTAGTCTTCGAGTGGAAGTTTAGCAGACAGTGCCAAAGAACGCGTCTCGCGTATCAACCCTCATATTTTTATCGCGTCTGTTTGTAAAACTTGTATGAATTGTAAATCGTTGTCATCGATACTTGTAAAAGTATCTTCAATTTATCTAAATTCTGTGTATCTATATTTTCTATCAATATTATCATCTAATTGTTATATGATATTGTGCGCAATAAAAAATAAAAAATAAAAAATAAAAAATAAAAAATAAAAAAATAAGCAACGATATTAAATAGTAAAGATAATATTTTAATTTTACTCCTATATTAACTCTACGAGCCAATAATTCTTGCGTTTCGCTATAGAAGCGTTCCGAAGAACCTTGGCAAAGAATGACGTATTGCATTTACTTCTCCCACATGCCGAGGTAAATCTTTCTCTAGTCTGGTATCGTGCAGATCACATCAGAGGTTCACGAAACTTCGTGCTGTCAGGCAGACAACAGACAGATGCAACGTTGGATACAGTATAACGCTGCATTTTGCAATCGAGCCACAAATCGAAGCGCACTTCGGCTTGATTCGTGCTATTTATGACAGGGATAATGAGCGATCCTCATCTGTGCTAGACTTACTTTGAGAAAGTTAAAATCCGTCACGGCATACTTTTTGAATCTTGGCAGATTTATGGCCGGTGGTGTAATACGACCACTTGGAAAATGATCCGGCGTGTCTGAGTTTCTTTGATTTTCTAATGATTGCGATGGAGCTGAAAACAAGACGCTAATCAGCGATTCGTAATGCAATGATATATTGAATTTTAATTCGAACAGTAAAAAATGCTGAACACTCAAGTTATTTGTAGCAATAAGTTAGTAGGTTAATAGCTTACACAGACTTTTCCGTCGAGAAAAAAATCGTTCTGTATCGTTAATATAGTTGGTTATCAATAAATATTATGCGACCGAAAGGAAGTCACTCTCCGCAAAAATTGGTTTTAAACGATTCGTCATTTCCTAGTATAACAACAATATGAACATTTCTTGCGAGTCTCTACGACAAAACGAATAATATCTACCAAGTCTTACAAGCCCTTCTAAACCTATACTCACCCTTTTTAAGAGCTTGCAAAGCTTCTGCAACGAGCTTTTGATTCAATCCACAAAGATTCCCTGTGAGTTTTTCACATTTTTTATGACAGGCCATATCGCAATCTGCACGAATTTTTCAGTATAAGCGTATAACATCGTTGTTTTTTTTTGTTTTTTTTTTTTTTTATTTTTTTTTTAATTTATATAGAATGTAATATCTCTCTTTCTCGATGCACCTTTAGCCGATTATGAGTAAGAAATATGACAAGTGTTCTCGCAAGATGAAATAAAAATAATTGTATAATTCTTCGCGTATGACATGTATATAGTAAATAAAACATTTAGCTATCATGCGTGCATATATGTGAGCAATGTAAGAATATGGAAAGGGACAAGCAACACATAAGGTCAAATTCAAACGAGATATATAAATAAATAATAGAGATGATAGATAAATACTGGATATCCTTGGTGAACCGTCGAATCCAGAATCGTTGCTTCTTGTCGAAGCCATCCTTTTGTGCTCTGGATCGTCGTCCAATTCGGTGGAAGTCGAAGCACTGCTACCATCGGTGCTACCGGTAGTAGCCGTACTGGCGGTACTTCCGGTACTATCGCTACTCACGGATGGTGTTCGCGACTGATGTCTCTTTCTTTTGATCTTTGCTCGTCTAACTTTGGAAAGATCTCTTGGCGTAGCAGTGAGTAAAGCAGATGGTGTAGTATAAAACATTCTTATTAGATCGATCGGTCTCTGAGTAGGCGAGTTCCTAGGACTTAATCTTGGCGACAAACTGCTTTCAGGTGGTTTCAAAGTGCTCGTTGCTTCTTGACGAGGCTTTGATATCGTCTCGTTGCGTGATCCTTTGCTATCCTTCTTCTCGTTCTTGTCCTCTTCGTTACTGATCGTCTTCGAGCTCGATTTCCTTTTCTTAACAATCTTTTTATTTTTCTTCGAGGATTCCGGACTAGCTTGCTGACTATCGTTGGGTGTCGCTACAAGACTGGCCTCGTTGGAAGAGGCAGGTGTCACAGTTTTCTCATGATCATCGACATTAGCAAAATTATCGTGATCGCTCCATTTTGAGATCAGTGCGATAGGTGAGTTGGTCCATTCATTGGTAGGTGTGCTAGGACTCTCTTCTTCTTCGTCTATATCCTGTATTTGAGATTCGTTAATTGGTGACGCTTCGACAATATTTATCAAGGGTACTGCGGTAGAAGGTATCCCACTGAAAGGTGTAGTAAGTTCAGATTGAGATTGAGTTGGCGTAGAAGGTGACACTATTGAAGATGGAGTGGTTTCTTTAATCAGGGGATTTTTTCTTTTTACCGTCGAAGACACATCTTTCGATGAGGGTGGTATTGAGATAACAAGATCCGCCTTCTTACGTATTTTCTTTTTTTCCCCCGTTACTGCTTCTTTGTTCTCCTTTCCAGCTTCTCCTTGTACTTCTGGAGACGTAACTTCCTCTTTGTTCTTAATAAATTTGCTCTCATTGAGAGGACTTTTTACGATCGTTCCTCGTTGTTGCTTTTCTAGAAAACTCGTTGTCTTCGTTGTCGCCATCGTCGTCGTCGTCGCTGTCGCCGTCGTCGTCGCTGTCGCTGTCGCCGTCGTCGTCGTTGTGATATTACTGGACAAATATGTCGGAGTGTAGGGTGCAACGCTTATTTTAAGATCAGTTTCTTTTTCCTTATCGTCTGGTTGTTTTTTTATTGACGACGATGACGATGACGATGACGATGACGACGATGATGACGACGATGAAGAAATTGATTCCACTTTGGAATTATCGACAGATTGCATTTGTTTTGGTTCGTTACTTTTGATTTCGTTCCAGAAATCTATTGATTCTGTGGATTCGCTCTTCAACAAATCTTCCATCTTTTCTTTAATCGGTGTATTAATTATTTCAGTCCCATTAATCAATTTGTCACTCATACCCATGAGAGATTTTGCGTGAATAGATTCTGCACTTTGTTTTACTATCAACGATGGTCCTTTACGCAAGACGGTGTTCTGGAACGCAGCACCGGTTTTGTTGGTGTACGTCGAATCCGTTGGCATGTTCCGCGATAAAACGGTCGCCGTGCCGTCGACCTCTTTCGTATTTCCCCCCGCCATCATGGATTTCAACGAGCTCATGTTCTTCGATTTACTCGCGTCTCCGGTCTCTCTTAGTTCGTCCTTCGTGATATTCGAGGAGTCCTTATTCTTCGCATTTAATTTCATTGCACGATCGTCACCGTCCTTGGACTTGGCTATCATCGAATCAATTGCGTTCGATTTTATACTGTTCACGTTCTCCACATCGATTCTCTTCCCACGAGAAATCCTCTTCAAGGTTTCCTCTTTATTTATTGTATTTTCCGCTAATGACGCAGCTGCGTCCTCGAGATTCTCAATTTTTGGTGGATTTGCCAGGTACGCTGCTACTCGTAACGAAAGCTCTGGCGCTTCTACGGCATTATTTTCATCCGTATTAATTTTAGACGGTTTTGGCAGGCACGAAGCGTTCGGTGTAAGCACCAACGACACCGCGGCGCTGTTTTCACCCGTATCATTAGAGATAGAAATTCCTCTATTCATCGATATATCATTTTCAATTTTTCCTAATTTGTTCTTCGTATCACCGTTAGCCAACAAGCCAACATTGTTTTTCATCTTTTCTTCTTTCTTATTATCGATGTCTTTACAAGTCAATTTACTTTCATTCGTTTTCTCAACGATTCGTTTACCCTTGACATCATTTATTTTCTCTTTCAATGTTTCCGAGCTTTTATCCATTGCTGTTATTGATTCTTTTTTTTCTGAACTATCTATGCTAATCGTTTTAACTTCTGCATTACTATCCTTCGATGCTGTATCCTTTCCACTTTTCTTTATAATGCCGTCTTTAGGTTTTGATAAATTCGCGTTATCGATAATTGCCTTTCCTATTTTCTTATTCTTTTCAACTTTCGTTTCGTTAGATACGACTTTTTCTTTCGTCTCTTTGATAAGTTTCGATGATTTTTCGAATGAAGCGTCCTCGTTAGTCTCGTTACCGATTTCTAGGACTTTCTGTAAAGTGTCTCTAACTCGAAGCTTCAATAAATCTTTCTTCGTGAGAGCATCTACACCGTTAGGTATTTTTTGTAGAGTAGAAATGTTGCTGTCCTTAATGTTTAATTTTTTCTTTTCTTTATCTTGCGTTTTTAAAGTAAGATACACACTATTCCTTGATGTATCTTTGATATAAGGTTTACGAACTGGTAACACGATCTTAGTTTCAGTTTCTTCAAGGATACCATTTTCCGGCACCGAGGCAACGGCCCCAGTCTGCTTAACATTAGCCAAAGCTTTTTTGGGAACAGGAATCCTAATGCTTTCTCTGAATTGTTCAACGCTTTCCTTTTCCTCCGTATTTTCCGAAGTTGCGTTAATCCAAATTGTAGAAAAGTCACCGACGCTGTTAGATGCTTCGATTTTGTAAATGGGTTTTCCAAATTTACTTTCATCCTGATTTTCATCTTTCTTCGCATCTTCCATACTACGCGCTTCGTTGAAAGAGGTACTCAATTGTCTCATTTCAAGCGTATCTTCTTTTTTTTCCTCCTCGTCGGTAGGCGATGTTTTTTCCATCATCTTTTTCTTCTTTTTTATCTTTTTAAACGTTTTCTTCACCTTCAATTCCGTTTCGTTTTCATCATCTTTAGCTTCTAGAGATTCCTCACTGTCTCCAAAGAAAGACGAGATCGGTCTAGAACCTCTAATAATACCTTTTCTAATCAAAGTACCTCTTTTAACTTCGTCCTCGATCTCAGCTTGCTCCTCTGCTACCAAACTATCTAAAACCTTCGCTTGGACTTGAGCATAAGTAACTTCTCGTTGGATTTGTTCCGCATCGAGTTGAATATCGGCTGATGATCTTCTCCTCGTCATCCTTCGCGTTATTCTTCCCTGCATCGATTGAAAATCCTGCGTATTGTTTTCTTGATCGAGACTCACCTGATGATAAACACGCGTTCGAGATTCCTCATCCTCAAGTCTTTTTTTATCCTTTATCAAAAATTTTTCCACCAGCAGTTCGCCTACGCTCTTTTCATGTTTTTCATTGTGCTCTCGTAACGCCGGATTATCTTTCAATGCTTGCGATCTTATCTTTATCGTTGGCCTGTCTCGGCGAAGTCGATTACCTCTTTGCCGATTTTCATCCCTCGATGACAGAGTTCTTGGAGTCGATACATCAATATCGGCAGTGTCAATTACTCGTCTAACGCGAGTGGTCACCGTGCTGACAGGTGAATAACGTCGTAGATTGCTTAACGACGATTCCGTAATCGTCGACAGATGTGGTGCAAATCTTGCAGACAATGGATTGTGGTAACTTCTGTATGAGGTTATTAATTACCGTTATTCTAAGTAGCATTATTTTTAAATATAATAAAAAATATAAACGTAATCTGTATTACCGATCTCCGTTTTTTATACTCTTATGATATCCTAATTAATATTATATATGTATGTATGTAAATGAACAATCTAACCTTGTTTTATAATTATGCCTTGTTTTATTTGTATTTATAATAATTAATTATAATTTGTAAAGAAATATAAATTAAATATGACACGTTTACATAAAGATAAAAGAATCCATTTATTACTCTATGTATTTAAAGAAACAGACTTGAAAATAGCCACTTTCTCGACAGGCGATTAAAAATAAGTTTAAAATACATTTGTTATATAAATTTTGTTCCATTTCATAATAATAGGAACGTGGAATAGAAACAATAGGATAGTACAAATTGGATCGTTCACATGTGACTGCCAAGTATCGATTGACGAGCCCTTCGATCGGCCGTGTACACTCCTCAATGCCAAACGTTTATTTTTATACCACGTTACGTTATAGGACGACAACGTTTCACGAACACTTGTTAGGTACACGTGAAATACAAAAACTTCCGATTTGGCACACTACCATCGATACAATGACTATCAATTAATGAATCGATTGAAGTGGTTCTATTGAATAATGATAAATGACTTACGAAACACCACGTAGTATGTTTGTCGTGTACGCATACGCAAAATATATATCGATTGACCCGATTCATAAACTTCAATTGTATATACAAAATGTGATTTTATCAAAAACATCGATATACCAAGTATATCAATTATATTAAAAATTCAACACTACATACAATATTTCAATATATTCATAGAAAATATTTGAAAAGAAAAAAAGAAAATTCTGAAATAAAACACAAAATTAGCAAACGTAAACGTAGTTTATTCGCGAAAAAACTCCGTTGAACGTCATACTGAGTCTAAGAAAAACGGTGGCTTGCAACCAAAAAATACAGCAAAAATAAAACTCACGGAGAAGAATGTGAGAAACTCAAGAAAAAGGCGTGATCAAAAAGAATCGTTTTGTTAAAAAAGAAAAAGAAAAAACCGAAATGAATATTCTTGTATATTTCCATTATCTATCTTTTTATTATTTGATAGATGTCAGGAGTTAAATGTTAGAGTATGTCACATTCATGTAAAATAAAATAAGATGAAGAAAAAAGAGATTATTCTCTTACGCTTACCGTGGTATTCCAGTCATAAGAGAACTATGATTAGCAAATGTTCCCCCATAATAATAAGGCGTACTGTCGCCATAGTACGGCATCTTGACCACGTCTTTCTAATAATATATGTTACTAATTCGAATTTGTGATATTTTAACTTTATAAACGAAAAGAGAAAAATCGCGAGGACAAAGAACAAGGAACGAACGAAGAAAGAGCCGGTTCGAGAGAATACTGAACGCGTTGTGCGCGGCTCTTGTCGGCTCAGGTGTACAATGAAGCGTTCTCACGGCTCGCGATGCCAAGACCGACTGAGTTTAAAACAGCGACCCAGTGTAATAATAGATTCCTAGTATGAGCCTTCCTACAGACTAACTATATTACCTAGACTTCCAACAACTCGTACATACAAATACTACTATCACTAATAATTACAACTCTGGAATACGATGATGAATATATTTATATATACACGTACGCACGTGCGCTCTTGTATATTTTTTATTAATAATTTTCTAAACAATTATGATCAAATGAAAACGTATATATACATGAATGATTTTATATAAAATGATAAGGTAGTGAAATTTATATAAAATCTCATATTACATATGCTTAAGAGTAAATTTCTGATCATATTAACGGATTTTTTTCGTGAGTACAAAACATCATATTGCTTTCTTCTTCTTAGTGTTTATTTTGGCTTTATATATTCTACGCTGCTGATGTAGATATAGTTATAGTCGATATTAAAAGTTATTTATTTCATATATGATATCAAAATCATATTCTTACACATATAAGTAGAATAAGGTGCATCGAGATTTTAACAAAATGAAATATTAATCCTTCGTTATACTTACCATCGCATCTTAATCCTTGACGAAATAGACCATATAGCATGGAACCACAATGATCGCAAAATGTTGGAGACATAAAAGTATGGGGTCGGAATCTGTGAGGAACGTCCACTTTAAAACGTTCCCTCAAGTACTATCATTAAAAGAAATACAAAATTGTCATGTTTTACGATCGCTTGAAATAGTGTTAAAATATTCCAACATGTAGTTCCTCTGAAATATAAACGTTAGAAAAATAAAATTCCACTAATATCTCATACTTACTATTGTGTTTTCTGATTCTCTCCCACTTTCCGGGCATTTTGTTAACAACTTGTCATGACATCTCTTGTGCACCGCAGTTTGGCAAGCTAGAATACAATGAAATAATAATAAAAATGACCTAAGAAAGCGCGGAGCGACGAAAATAAAGTAAAACGTAAATTTTACCTTGGCATTGGTAACCCTGCTTTCCGAAACCCCTAGAAAAAAGATCAAATAATAAATAAATATATTATAATTTTTGCAAGTAATAAAAATTGGTTTAAACTAATTGATATTTCAGTAAGATATGTATAACGTGAAAATATATTTTTAGACAAATCTATCAATTCGAATTAAAGAATTTCTTTTACAGAATAATAATTTCATCAGAGAAAGAATTTCAACATACATTTTGCAACAATAAATTTCAATTCGGTGAAATGTTTAACTGTACTATACGTACGCGTAATATATATATAAAATATGAAGTAAACTTACCAAAGGAAATCCTTACAAAAGGCACAAAATGTCGGCTGTCTAAAAAACTTTGCAACTAATCTATGACCTCGTACAATATGCACTTTGTTGTGTTTGACGGCACCTCTTCTTCCCGTTATCGCGCGGCCTACGTTGGTCTTTAGTAGCGCTATCTGCGATGTAGAAATAAAATCCCTTCGTGGTACTCTTGTTCTATACACGTAAGTTCTAGGAGTGGATGTTGTTGCTGGTAAATCTTCAAGTTTCACAGGAACCGGTACTCTCGTTCTAAAATAATATTTTAGATGCATAACGATTTATTTAAAATTTAAAATTAAATCGAATCAGTTGTGGATCGATTGGAGAAATATCATTTCATCTCAAGTGGCTCACCTGTATGCGTATCCTTCAACTCCAAATCGTGGTTTAGGACTCCTGTGTTCCAAAGAAGTTCTCTTTCCAAATCTTCCTCCTGCGCCACAAGCACTGCCACCACCACTACCACTACCACTACCACCACCGCTAGCGCTACCACCACTACCACTAACCTCACTATCACCGCCACCACCACCGCCAGCATTCCTTCTTTTCGCGTGACAACCACCACGTGTAAACATCATATTTCACAAATTTATCATCTACAGTAAATATAAATACAATTAATTTTTTCACAACTTCCACATTAACTTCGCAATTCCTGTATTCGACGTTACATCCAAATCAATTTCAAAACGATAGTTTAATGATCAATTTCAATATCCACCTATTCGCCAAAGATATTAAATTTTTTTAATAAGATATATTCGTTAAAAAGCTCTCGAATACTTTTAAAATAGTAATATATAAAAAAAGAGAGATTAAAAAAAAGAAAAATAAGAATGTAACCCTATTGAACTCGTTTCGTTCACGTTTATCAAGCAAATTAATGTGAATGATAAACTTTCGGACAATTTTCTATCATTGAATACACATTTCACACTGTTTTCACAGCTAAGCCATATAAATCTGACAGAATTACTTTGAACTGTCGATTCACGCTTTCTTTTTTTCTTCTATTTCCTAATTGTATTCCTAATTGAGCCTCTTTTTAAATTACCTATTTCTCATCTTCCAAAATAAATATACGATATGTAAATGAAGAAATTCATATTGTGAATCCGAATAATATTCCATAAGCATATAGGGGCGTATTATTTTTACACAACATACTTGCATTACTCGATAATTTGTCCTTCGCGTGAACTCGTTACAATATTTACTTACCAAAATAAAGACATTATTTTTGCACTATCGTTTGATCGACATTCTGCGTTCGACAGCTCATCATGCGCGTCGCGTGGTAATCGCGTCGCGCCGATTCAGGATCGAGAACGTTCAACGAAGGATCATTCCAACGTAAAAATTGTCATATTGACGTAAATGACTATTCGAATTAACTAGGTTATAAGAGATATCAAAAACGAAGACCATATGTAATATTGATTGTTGCAGGAACTGAGTTTTGACGCTTAAAGCTTTGTAGGTTCCCACGAAACTCAAGATTTCTATAAATATCGGCGCCTTGAATACCGCCCGCCATAACATCTACTCTCTAGCGCTATCTGTATTATATGCTATCTAAGATAATTGACTAACCTCAAACGCGGGAAATTTAAAAATGTTTCAAGTTTGTAGAATTTAAGCGAATATCCGAAAATAAAGTAAGTTTTACAATTGTTAGATATTACAAGATATTCATATATAAGTAAATTCAACCACGGATATTAATAAGGTAAGTAGTAAATTTTATTACTCGTTGTGAAATTATTTGAGAAATGTCGTTAATAGTCGAAAAGGACAGCAATGCGTTCTTTGTTTGTCTCCATGCAGAGAGCAACTCGGCAAGTTAAAAGTTACAAAAGCCGAAGACAAAGTTTTTTCTTTCAACGGTTAATACTGCTCCTTTTACTTGTTTCGCTAATAGCATTTCTTTTAAAACATATAGAATATATGAAAGATACACACGATTCTGTCTTTTACCGCCTGATTAAGATTTTATTTACATTTAAGATAAAATAGGTACTATAACTGTAATAAGAATACATTACTATCCGTACAATCTTTCAATGAATTATCTTACGATCACACTCGTATGTTACATAATAGAGTATAATTACTAATTATACATCTTATTATAAAAAAAAAAGTAATTTTTTGTACGAACATACAATTTCTTTACGTTTATGTATATCTGAATAAAAAGTAAAAGAAAAATGAATTACATAGTTTTATGGTACACATTTTATGAACTATGTATAATTTATATTAACTATTTCAAATGTCTAACTCTGTAACTGCCACACATTTCAAGCTATTTTTAAATTCCGCATAAAGAATATTAATTGGGAATGATCGTACGTACAGACTTCTTATTAGTGACAAAAAATAAATTGAAGAATTCATAAAAAATGCAACACAGCTTTCGTTTACAAATAGCTATGCGATATATCGACAAGTGCACATTTTCCAAGGGAAGGCACAAATCGTAGCTTTTAACACGCGTGCTGCATAGAACCTAACGTTTCAATGAATTTGAGCCTTTTTACCCGTTAGTGATTTCTGCTTTTTTACAAGTTAGTTGTATAGGGGTAACACTTTATTGGTACAATCGATCAACTGTCAGTGTTGTTCAGTCGCTAATTTTTTAGGTTGCCGTTCTTGAGCACGCTTAATTCTTTGTAGCAATAAATTGTATAATTGTTCGATTTCTTTGGGTACTGCCTGAACAATAAAAATTCTTATATCTCCATGCACATCCATCGCAGTAAGTCTCAAGGATTTTGGCGATGCTCGTTCTGCAGTCATACCAGGCCAAACTTTTGTATTGAGAATCAATCGTTGTGTCCCAGCTGTACGTCCTACTAAACGCGATTCCTCATCTCTATCATTTAATCGAAGAGTTCCTCTGCCTCTTTCTTGCCAACTACTGGAAGCCTTAAATAGATAAGGAAAATGCTTACTAGTATTATTTTTAATAACCGTTTATATAATTATTACAATATAAGCAATTTATTCATTAATATTTGTCTTTTCTATTTAAAATCCATAATACATTATGATATATACCTTATCAAATGCGAAAAGTTTACAATTGATCTGGAGAACATTTGTCTCTCCTTCTTCTCCAGTTAATAATGTTACTTGGCTATATTTTCTTTTATTTGCTCGACTTGCCTCTTCAAGTTCTTGTGCTGCTTGTGTTAGTGTCAAACCTGGCCGACTAGCTGAACGACAAATAGCTGCTGCATTTGAGAAAAGTAATTCTGAAGATCCATTTTCATTAGTTTCCTCTTTCTTAGTTTCTTCTTTTTCTAAACTATCAGGATCTCCAGTATCGCTGGGAACAGTTACTCTTTCTTTCAGATTCTGACCAAATATGAAACTAGGCTCTGAAGCACTAGGTTCCACTGTATTATTTACATTGCTCTCATTATCTTTTATGTTCCCACATAATGGTAAAAATTTTGGTACTATTTCTTCTGCTTGTTTTTCTTCAGTTTTACATTCCTTTGTTTCATTTGTATCATTTTGAGTAGTTGAATTATTATCATTCTCTATAGATTCATCAGTTAACTTTATAAATGGATTATTAAGTTTTGGAGATTGCAATACCGTTTTATTTATAGATGTATTGTTCGCAATTGTACCTAATTGCGAAGGCCTCAATATTGTTGATCTTGGCTTATTAGAGAATTCATTGACTCCAAATGAATTCCCAAATTTTGAAGCTGTTAATACAGGACCTGTTGGCATGTGGTATATACCCATATGCATATATATACAGCATGCATTTTGTATACATGTACATATAAAGGTACAAGAAATATTTAAATTTTATTATAATAGTTATTTCTATATTTTGTATGGCATGAATTAAAAATGAATACTGAGTTAAATGTAATCCGCAAACAAAAAGAATATTTAATACATATATATCAAATACAAATGATAAAATATTAATAATACATATATAATAATATAAATAGAAATATTCTAATGTTACTTTATGTTCAAATTGAATTTTATTTATTACTTTCAATATTATGTTTTCAACTTACAGTGTATTTTAACAGTAGATTTGGTGGACACAGATTCCTCTGTATTATTTTCTACAGACTGACCTTCCATATCTTCTGCAACAGTTCAAAAAAAAGCAGAAACTATATTCTATTAGAAAATGTAATTGTTTAATTGTGAAAAATTCAATTTGTATAAAATTTCTATATGTAAACTTATCAAAAAATTTGTAATTATAAAGTCAATTAAAACAAAGCTATTTGGTTTACATTATAAAATCTTCATATAGTTATTTTATGAAGTACAAAGCAATCTGCTTCAGATAATTAATACTATTTAATATTATATTCTTTTTTAAACTTATAGATGTGATATATATTAAAACGAATTAAATAATTAAAACGATTAATAAAAAGAAATTTACCACAAAGCTGCCAAGTATTACTTTAAACGTAATTACAATAGAGAATATAATAACTTCGAAATGTTTCTTCACTACATTAATTTATAGATACAATATATCACACTATTGAAATATTTAATATAATCATATATATTGACTGCATAGTATAAATTTATTATCAAACGTGAAGTTCCAACGCAACCTCACACTCCGCCATTTTTCACATACAAATGGGAAAGTATATTGAAGGGACCTATATATGTCTATATATGTATGGGCGAATTTTAATTTAAAAGATGTTTCCAACAATTCAACTATACGTGTAAAATGTGATTATAATTAAATATAATCATAACGATTAGTATTAAAATATATATTGTGCAAATTCTGAATATGAACTACACAAACTATTTGATCCACCTGAACATTACATTAAATCGAAAATAAATATGAACTTATCAAAAGATAGATATGAATATATGAAATCATAAAATAAATTTATAGAATTACATACACGATTTTATATTTGAGGTATAATATTTACACATTTAAATTAATCTCAATAAAAATTATATTACTCATACCTCTAAGTTGGATATCACTGCATATTTTTGAGTATGTTAGAATTATTATTGGTTTACTGTATGATCATTACAAAATTGGACCAATCAAAATTGAGATTAAAAACTGTTGAGCAAATAAAATTATTGTCTTAGACTTGTCCTGTTAAACATTATTCTGTACAATAATTTTATTTTATATAAAATTGTCGCTACTTAAATATATCACTATTTTTTAAATCGTTACTTAATTTTCGTTAAGAAAGTGAAGTATGTTAATATGTACATTAATTGTTTACTAAGAATTTGATTTATATTTCACGATACATGTTTTACAATCATATTTTTAACAAATGCGATTTGAACAATCTTTATTATTATAAAAATCAATTTTATACTTGATATAAATTCTTCAAAAGAAAAAAAAAACGACAAAAATTCAAATGTAGGGAATTTTACTAAGAATTATATGAGGTAAAAGAATGAAATATAAATGCAAATAAAAACAAAAAAATATAAATAATTGAGAAAAGAAACGAAAACAATATAAAAAGTAGAAAGATCTTAATTATACGATTAATTTCGTTTTCTTTGCTTCGAAATACCTGTGTTATATGATATAGCTTGACTTTCATGCATAAACTATTAACACATCGAAACTTTAAATTTATCTTATTGAGAGCTTCGACAAGAGTTAACATAGGAGTCGCTAATAGTCTTGTAAACGGAAATCATCAGAAAGCATCCAACATATGGTACCGTAAGCAAGATAAGAGGTAGTATTTCTCCTAAGTCGATTCTTTTAGATTGAAGAGAAAGTAAAAGAGTGTAGCAATCCAACTGGAAATTTTGAATATAAGTTAAAAATCATGTCGCACCAAACGGGTATAAAAGGTGATTAGAAATAAAGATTTAAACAACATACGATATTTCAAAGAAGTTAGAATTTTATAATTTATAATTGTTTAACCTTAGATTTATAGCTTAATAAATATATTCTAGAATGGTTATTTTTTTTGTAGCAAACGATGCCTTGAAAAAAATTTTTTCTAAATGCAGAGATGGAAAAATACGTGTATTAAAGGTGTCTATAGAAAACGGTATGTGTATGTTATTTCATACATTTTTATTAATAATTTCTTATTTAATTTATGATATATTAGATACGTTTATGATATTTTATTTACTTTTTCTAAGTAATGTGGTAAAAATTCTTATTGTTATTATGGCATGAAATTTGACACGTGATATGAATGATCTAAGGTGGAAAGTTGTATGTTGAATATAGACATTACTTTTGACATGCTTTATACTGATCATAATTAATATTATTTTATAGAAGAATTAGTTCCTGCAACTTTTAATAAGCCTGCAAATAAATGGCATGATGATTACGATAAAATGATTAAACCTTTAATTCTTGAAAATCAACCTGCATATATTCTTTATCGACTTGATACAAAATCTACAGATTCTGGTTATGATTGGTTGTTTATATCTTGGTCACCTGACACAGCTCCAGTAAGACAAAAAATGTTATATGCATCCACAAAAGCTACTTTGAAACAAGAATTTGGAACCTCATGTATTAAAGAAGAATTACATGGAACTGTTCCTGAAGACATTACATTAGAAGGTTATCATAAACATAAAAAAAATAATGCAGCTCCAGCACCTTTAACTACAGCAGAAGAAGAATTAGCAGAATTGAAAAAGACTACTATTAATACTGACTACAGCGTTGAAACAAGGCATCAAACATTAAGTGGCGTTGCATTTCCTGTTACGGATGAAGCTAAAAAAATAATTACAGAATTTGGTAAAGGCATGTATGAATATGTTCAATTAAAAATTGATATAGAAGAAGAAAAAATCCATTTAGTCACAGCTTGTGATGTTTCATTGGATAAATTACCTACCAAAGTTCCATCTGATTCAGCTAGATACCATCTCTATAATTTCAAACATACAAATGAAGGAGATTATATGGAATGCATAGGTTAATTCTATTTATTTATGAACGAATTCATAAATTCATTGTGTTATAAAAAAATATTTATAAAACTAAAATTAATATATTTTTAGTCTTCATATATAGTATGCCAGGATATAGTTGCAGTATCAAAGAAAGGATGTTGTATTCTTCCTGTAAAGCTCCACTTCTTGACCTTATTCAATCTCTAGGGGTGAATATAACAAAAAAGGTTAGTAGTTGAAAATATTATTTAATATATTTATGGTATTCTGACAATTTCTGTTAATGTTATTTTATATTTTCTGATTCTTTTATTTTTTTTTTATGGAATGTTAAAAATAATAAGATCATATACATTTTAATACAAGAGATACTCAGAATACCTGCTTTATAAATAAAATAATCTTACTTTGCTAATTCATAAAAAACAAACATGACATAACAGTTGTATTTTTAAGAAGAAAATGTTATTATACTATGTATGTTAATTAAAAATAAGACAATTGTAAAGTGGTTGCAATTTGTATAAAATAATAATGAAGATGATTATAAAAAGGATAGTACAACATGATAAATGGAATAAAATAATTTTAAACAAATATGATTGGTACTAGTTGGAAGTAAATAGTGGCGAGGAGTTGGCAGATATGTTGGAAGATCCTCCAACTATAAAAGAAACAACTACAATAACACCTGCAACTCCATCAACACCTTGTGCGCCTACTCAATCGATGCCAGAGAAAAAGTCAAAGCAGAAGAGATCGTGTGTCTTAAGTTAACTGATTTATAGGGCCTTTTTCTTGCCAATTGTTTATATGCTTTACATAACCAGAAATGATTGTGATGCTCGGGGCATAATAGTTTCGTTTATAAATTCTGAATTTGTGATAGCATAACATTGACGTTGAATACATTATTAAAATTATATAATATAATACAAATTCAGTATGTCATAGTGAATTATAAGATCATATATATTCTACATATTTGGAGAAGTTTTATGATTTAATGGTGTTTATCAACGTTTAATATTACTTGATCATCGTGATATATATAATTATATAAGAAAACAGAGTAGACTAAACTATGTATTTTTCTAAATTTTAAAAGGATATTATTGTATCAATACTCGTCAAAATTATATAATAAGTATGACCACTCCAGTGATGGGAGTGATGGGAGTGAATTATTTTTAATTCACAATGAAGACTTTTAAATGGATGAAATTTTTTTAAATGAAGTAAGAGCAATGTTTTTAGATAAAATGAAAAATGAAAATGATGTGATGGTAAAAACATGTATATATATATTATATTGAAATATGAATAGTATCAGAGTATGATGGCTTAGTAGTTCTCATTTTAGCAGAACTTTTAAAACTTATCTATCGTAAAAAATTTAAATAATATTTAAGAAATGTTTAGATTGCATAATTATTATTTTGCTCTTGTTAAATATGTACAATACTATACATTAATATCCCATCACTAGGAGAATCAATGATGAAAAATTCCATAACGTAAAATTCTTGTTGACTTATGAAAGGTGTATGAATTATCATTCATTTAATATTACATTATATATTTAAATATGACTGCTTAATGTGGTTTAATGTTGTTGAAAGTTAAGCCTTCAATGAAATATTCAAATATTCAATAATTAATATTAAAATTTAAACATTTTAAGATTTAATAAAGTATAATTGTTTTATGAAACAAAAATTGCAATGCAATATCAAAGATATTGGTATAAGATATTAATTTAATGCAATAAGATTTTGCACTTTATAGTTCCTTTAATAGTGATTTTATTTTTATGTTCTATATACTGTATACATTATTATTACATATTCCTAGAAAATGTGGAATTCTAACACATCAAGTCTTGATTTGTTCCTAGTCCTAAAAATGGTGATACGAGTATGTGTGTGTCTGTATATATGTATACATACATACATACATACATACATACAGATATATAAATCTTACTTTATTATTATAAATTTAATTTTTATGAATGGAATTTTAAGGCTTGGCTTTCAAATTCATTAAAACTTTCATATAGGTCTTAGTAAAATATGTTATCATGATTTTTGTAAATGTTTTTGGTAATCTATATATCATATATGATTATAAGAGAGTTAGAGAGTAAATTCCAATTGCTCTTGTTAGCAGATGCTGCTCATCTAATTTCTCTGTGTCTTTTGAGCATAATAATAGTAAAGTGACAGCTTCATAAATCAATAATGACATATACTGTGAATACGATTTCTTTACAAATGATCACATACAATGTTAGTATACATTATACGCTCTACTATTTCTAAACGACACAGAATATTAAATTCCATAAATACATGTAATTAATAAGACTGATATTAGCATGTCCCACCAGCTGTGTTGCTGAAATTGATGTTAACTATTATTTTTCCAATTTTGTTTTTAAGTCAAGTATACATATATTGTCTATTTAGGCACTCAATTCAATTCTGATAGTCATAGATCTGTTATAAACATAAAACGTACAAACTGCAATTATCTATAAAATAAAGTATGCACAATGTATTTTTATTATCTAAACTATAACAAACTTGAATAAAGCACATATAATATTTTTTTGTATCCATTTTGTAGAATTAGTTTTATAAAAATAAAATGGATACATGATTCTTTTTTATATATATCATTGTAACATGAGCCTATCATTAATACTTGCTATAAATCTGCAATGATTACAATTAAAAATTTTTATTTAGCATATATATATGCTAATAAATATTTTGTTATTTAACTCCAAGACGAGTAAATTGGTATTTTATATTATATTAGTATGTAGTCAAATATATAAAAATTTGATATATACTATATTTTTAGGAATCTCCAAATGTTATAAATACATAATGTACAGCTGGTGTGACTGTAATTTCATAGGCAGCTACAAAATATTCAAGAGTCATTCTATTTTTTGTGATCTGTATTTTTTTATCTCTTGTAGCTTTTTATAAACATCTTAACAATTTTCGTCCAAGGTATAAGTAAATGGCTACAACAATTTGGCCAAATTTTCGTGTTCATAGTTAAATGAGTGAGTCAAATTCTTTAATTTTCCTTTTGTTTTAGTGATATTATAGTAATATAAAAAATTTCACAGCATATTTAAATTATATAGGAAAGATAACAGAAAAAATTTATTGTACATATGTTAATTTCTTAAATATAATACAATTGATATTTATTGAAAAATAAAAATTGGATTTAAATCATAATTATATAAAATAAATAATAATCATATGCTGTGCCATTTGCATTCCAGAGGATATTAAAAAAGAGTTTGGCTCATATTTTAATTTTACAAAATTTATAACTAGTAAATCAATATTTGTATAAGCCTCTGAACAGGTGATATGTATATTTTATTTTAGATCTTTATACAATGCGCACTTTTGCCTGGATATATAATTTTATCGATATTACTATATACCAGGCCTATTCTGTAAGTTTTTAATATTATTATTTTTTAATTATTTCACACATTATATCTATAGGTTCTTCATGATAAAATAGACTATATATCTTGCCAATATTACATATGGTATAGAAATAAAGTAACATGCAATATAAATCTACAGTTTAATATTTCAATTTTTTTTCCAAATATATATACTATACTGGATTTCTAACAACCACAACCCGATGCATCTTCAAACTGGTATGTAATTAGTATTATTAAAATTTGAAGGCACGCGTATATAATTCCGCTTACAGAATAGGCCGACATTATACTCTTTACAAATTTTAATTATATCATATAATGGATGTATTTTTTTTGTTATGACTTTATACAATAATATTATTTTTAAATGTTACTTATGTAGCTTGAAATAGATGATGGAAAGGAACTAACTGAAGGATTTTTGCAAGAGGAATTACATCCAAAAGTCAGTTTACATCGGCCAAAATTTGCCAAACCAAAGGGACCACCAAACAGAGGTGCCAAACGTATAACGAAGGTACAGGAATTAGGTACCTTAGATCAAGACACTTGAATAAATCAATAACATACTTATTTGTATTAAATATAAGCAGGGTCATAGTATGATAGTAATTACAAATATAAGATTGTATTAGTATTAAAACAAGTATTCACAAAGATTGGACATTGTATAGAAATATGAAGAAAAATGCCTATAAGTATCATATTCATCTATATTTTTTCAAGCAAAAAAGATTTTTCTTTGTAATTCTTTCATATCTTATCAAATCAAGCCTATTCTGTAAGTAGTGAAACTCGGTAAATTAATACTCCTTACTTATTTATTTCAAAATCATGTAAAAAGTTATTGTATTCAATATTATTTTATTATTGAATTAATGATTATATTTCGTAACAAATTTTTTAAAAATAATATTATTTGTTGAATATATACAATTTACATATAATACCAATATACTACATGTGACTTGTAAAGAGATACGCTTTTAGCGAAATATGAATTTACTTAACAGTATGTTGATTTTATTAAGCATTAAATAAAAACAAAGATTTATAATGATCAGTTACGATTTATTCAACTCATTATTGCTCTATAGATTAAAGGGTTGAATATTTTGTATATACTGCAATAATATATTTAAATTTTAAATGATGATTGTATGACAATTTAAAAATATTGTTACATTATATTTACACAATATATTCTATACATATCCACACATAACTTCTGTTCATCTAGTTGTTGGTTTCTTTTTCCATCCTAGATAATTCTATTTGCATATCTTTATTTTGTTTGTGTAATAACTTTGTTTCTTCATGTTCCTCTTCTAAAGATTTGCCCACTATTTGTTTAAATGCTCTTCAATGTAAATTAAAAATATATTTAAATGTAAGTATATATAAACATAATGCAATAAATATTTATATAGATCAGCATGATATCATTATAATTTATTGAATTAATAGGTAATTTAATATTTGAATATTAATATTCAAACAAAGTTTTAGAGAAAATTGTGATACTGAATACTTACTCATTTCTTTTATAAGACCAGTAACTTTGTATATGCTGAAAATCTTCTAGTGTCGTCCCTGTTAGTTTAATGAACAACAAAATAATAGAACCACCAATACCCCCAAGAACAGCACCAGTAACTAGACCAATTAATGAACCTTTTAGACCAAATGATAATTTAAATAAAAATCCAGCAATGCCAGCTCCAATCATATAATGTAGAATTGAAGATTTCCCATAATATGCTGTCAATATCATTCGAATAAATCTAAAATAAATTCATTAATAATTCATTGGTACAACATACTAAATATCATAGATGAATTCGTAATTATAATTAATTTTACTCATAAATGCCACAAAAGAGAGTTAATCTCCAACTAAACATATAAGCACCCTTGGCGAACTGTAGTGTAATATTAGTTTGTAATGCTCGCTGTGCATCGATTTGGCTATAAAAACGTGTTGCTTCGTTATTATCTATAAATTTTTGTAAAGCTCCTTGTGTATATATTACTCCACCCACGACTATGCCAACCAAAGCTGCAGTACTGGTGAAGTTAATGAAATTTTGCAGTTCTTTGCTGATAGGTTCATATTCACTATACATAATAATTGTATATAAATAATTTATATCTCTTGATTAACCACTGTCAATAATTTTGAAAAATGTTAAAAGTCTTACGTAGAAATAAATATTTTTCTTATCCTTCCCATAGGAGTATCTTCTATTTGATTAACAGTTGGATTTTTAGGTACATCATATTTTCCCAATAAATCTCTAAGTGGGAATATAGCCATGATTAAAGGTCTTCTTATTTTTGTAATATTTAACATGTTGCCGCTCTTTGAAATTTCTTAACCTATTCATAAAGATCATATGAATTAAATGTTAATAAATTACGCTATCATAACCGTTAATGTCCAATAACGATGAATTTTATTCCATTTTTAATAAAAAATGATATAACACAGAGAAAAATATTAACGCTAAGATAATTATATTGTAATTTTAGATACAGAATTTCATCAAAATGAAATGTACGTCCCGTAATAAATGTTAAATTAAATTTTAAAAGGCAGAGATAAACAATAGATAACTATATTTTGTCTTTTAAAACATTATTGATTAATGTCCTGACACACAAAAAATAAATAATTCCTACATTCGTTGTAATAATTATCGAGAATAACACGAATATTTATGCGCTAACAAGTATTTATTTTGGAACATTAACAAAAGATAAAAAATATTCATTTTTGTAAATATTTATATACCAGAGTTTTCAGAATTATATATATACCCTTGAGTGAAACAAAAATACAAAGATGGCGTTGCATTTTGTATTCTATTGTAGACATATTTGTAATCTGAAAGACAATATGTTCAATTTAGTGTGTTGGAGTATATACTATAATATTTAGATTTAACAACTTCTATCTATTAAGAAAAAACTATAATCTCATGATATTATATGAAATATAAAAGAAATTCATATTATATTATAAATAAAAAATTATGTTATTTAAATTTTTGTAAAAATACATTACATAACGAAAATAAATATTTTTTCGTATTGTTATTGCATATTTATAACATTTAATCATGACTGATACATCAGAAGTAAAGCATGAAGAAAAGTTAACACAAAAAAGACCTCAGTTTGGAAACCGCGTTTTATCAAATGATGATGATGTGTTTTGTCATAATGCATGGTAATTATATTATGGATATTTTTTATTTATTTATAAATATTGTTATAATAACATTTTTTTATATTATGTACATTTCTATTTATATAATCTAATGTTGGTTACATAGTATTTATTCTTCTGAGTCTTACTAAACTTGAATATACAATGATAGCATTTTTAAAGGGATAATGTTGTTTGGAATAAGGAACAGGAAGAATTAGCCCAAATCAAAGTAAATGATAATTCCATTGTTACATTATCAATGGAAACATTATTGAAATATGAGAATGAAGCTGATAAATATTGGAATAAGTTTTATGGAATTCACAATAATAGGTACATATCAAACAATTTTTTCTGTTGTATTTAGCATTGATTTATTAAAATATCATTTATTTATAATATTTTAGATTTTTTAAAGATAGACATTGGTTGCTCACAGAATTTCCAGAATTAGCTCCTGACACAGTAAAACAGAACCATATGCAACCAATGAGAGCTATTGTCACAAATGATCATAATAGCGATGAAGATACATATACACATGTTCTTAATACACCATGTATAGCTTCAAATAAAATCTTAGAAATTGGTTGTGGTGTAGGAAATACAGTATTTCCAATACTTCTATATAATACAGATCCAAACTTATTTGTGTATTGTTGTGATTTCTCTACAAAAGCAATTGATATATTACAACAGAATCCGGCTTATGATACAACAAGGTTCATAGAATATTATTTAAATTAATTAAATATTATATTATTCGAAATATTACACATTTACTAATATTTAATTATTTATAGATGCAAAGCATTTGTTCTTGATGTAACCCAAGAAGAATGGATAGTACCATTTGAACCTGAAAGTCTTTACATAATTGTCCTAATATTTGTTCTTTCATCTATACATCCAGATAAGTATGTTAAAATGACTATAATTTTTACTGCATTTAAAGTCGATGAAATTTATATCATTTATATATATTGAAATTAATTTTATCTTATTTCACATTTGAAGGATGAAACATGTTATTAAAAAAATAAATCTCTATTTAAAACCTGGAGGATTAGTTCTGTTTAGAGATTATGGAAGATATGATTTAACACAATTGAGATTTAAGAAAGGTAGTTGTTTATCAGAAAATTTTTATGTTCGTGGAGACGGTACTAGGGTATACTTTTTTACACAAGGTAAAAAAAATTTTATGGAAAGATTTGGGCATATCTAAATATTTAATTTCGTCATATCAATTTATTTTAGGTGATGTAAGAACATTATTTACTAGTAATGGTTTCATTGAAGAGCAAAATTTAGTCGACAGGAGATTACAAGTAAATCGAGGAAAACAACTAAAAATGTATAGAGTTTGGGTTCAAGGAAAATACCGTAAAAAATATATTGATGATATAGGATACAGAGATATAGAATAAGCCAGAAATAATATTTTATCTATTTTCATTAAAGTTTATATTCGACATCATTTAACAATAATTTAAGTAACATCAGAAAGTAATTAAACAATAAAAATAATATCATAATAAAAAATCCTAACTTTATTTTACATATATTTACAATTATTATTAATCTTTATTGTATCACAAATTTATTTTAATATCGTTTTAAATATTAACGAATTTCGATAGCCGAAATTTTTTTGGAATATTTTACACTAAAATTATTATTTGGGCATACATAATATTGACAATTCTGTATTATCAATTGATACTTCATTTATACAATTGAAAAAGTTAGTTTAAGTAATCATGTTTAGATGGCATGGTAGTCGCAACATGGCGACAATTCTTCATGCTTAGTCTGTTAGTATACAGATATAGTCCAACGTATACAGGTAGATTAATTTATTCTTGTAGTGCCGAAAACTGTTATTATTTTATAATACATCAACACTATGGGAAATGCTGATACAAAATTGAATTTTCGCAAAGCCGTTGTCCAATTAACCTCTAAAACTCAGGTGACAACACGTAATATCTTTCATATGAAATAAATTATAATCTGACGTTTCAATATGTCAAGCGATTATAAGACATGTTACTTTTTATTTTGATAAGTACTTTTGTAAACAAAAAAGAGAATAACATTTTTATGTTTAAGTAGATATTGTTACAAAATCATATGCTTTTTATATATATACTGCCTTTTATTTAAAACATATCTGCATTATAGGTGATTGAAGCATCTAATGACACTTTCTGGGATCAATTTTGGTCTGAAAATGTGACCAATGTGCAAGACATCTTTACCTTAATTCCAGCTTCTGAAATCCGTATTTTAAGAGAAGAAGCGCCATCCAATTTAGCAACATTATGTTATAAAGCAGTAGAAAAATTGGTTAAAGCTGTTGATAATAGCTGTAGAACGCAAAGAGAACATCAAACAGTTTTGAATTGTTGCCGTTTACTTACACGATTATTACCTTATATTTTTGAAGATCCTGATTGGAAAGGATTCTTTTGGTCTAGTTTACCAGGAAAAGAAGAAGAAGAAAGTATACCATTAGCACATTCTTTATTAAATGCACTTTGTGTAAGTAAATATTAATAAGTGTAATATGTAATAATATGTGTATCATTATTTTCCTGGTATTATAAATAAACATTTTCTTATAGGATCTACTATTTTGTCCAGATTTTACAGTAGCTGCCAATAGAAAGTCAGGACCTGTAAGTGCGTTGCATCTCAATTAGATATTAATTTTTAATTTACTAAATTAACTTTTATAATAGGATAAAGCAGAAGAATTGCAATCAATAGATAGCTGCGAATATATTTGGGAAGCAGGAGTAGGATTTGCACATTCCCCACCCAGATATTCAATTTTAGATTCAAATCGAACAGAATTATTAAAATTGTTATTGACATGCTTTAGTGAAACCATGTACAATCCTCCAATGGATTTGTCAATCACACCAAATAAATGGATTCAACGCTTAACTAGTACTGAAAATAGGTAAAATCTTTAAGAATTATGATGTTAGAGAGTCTGATAATTTTGATTGTTATACACATTTTGTGTTTATAATTACTTTTTTCTAATAGACATGCTTTGCCTATGTTCACATCACTCTTAAATACAGTATGTGCTTATGATCCAGTTGGACTAGGAGTACCTTACAATCACCTTTTATTTACTGATTCTTTGGAGCCACTAGTGGATGTTGCTTTACAGATTCTTATAGTCACTTTAGATCATGATACATCTGGTGAGATTCCAGCGGAAGAGGGCTCTATTGGAGATAATCTTTTTATTAATTATTTGAGTCGCATTCATCGTGATGAAGGTAGTTATTATGAATTGTTCTTTATATTTATTTTCTATAATATTTAATATTTTGTATTAAGTATTTCTTTTTTACAGATTTTCAATTTGTATTAAAAGGAATCACAAGATTATTAAATAATCCATTAATGCAGACATATCTACCTAATTCAACAAAGAAAGTACATTTTCATCAAGAATTATTAGTATTCTTTTGGAAGATGTGTGATTATAATAAAAAATTTTTATATTATGTACTTAAAAGTTCAGATGTACTTGAGGTATTGGTTCCCATACTTTATCACCTCAACGATTCTCGTGCAGATCAATGTAAATATCAATAACTATTATGTGTTATAGTATTTATATTATTAAATTTACTATCTAGTTGATAATATCTTATATTGTAGCACGTGTTGGGTTGATGCACATAGGTGTATTTATTTTGCTTCTGTTAAGTGGAGAACGTAATTTTGGAGTTAGATTGAATAAACCATATACTGCTACAGTACCTATGGACATTCCAGTTTTTACAGGTAAACTAGCTATTCTATTCCCTTGAAACTTAAAAAATATATAGAACTATTGAAATTTAATTCTTTTTTGTACATAGGCACTCATGCTGATCTACTAGTAACAGTTTTTCATAAAATTATTACAACAGGACATCAAAGATTACAACCATTGTTTGACTGTCTTCTTACAATTTTAGTAAATGTTTCTCCTTATCTTAAAACTCTTTCTATGGTGGCCAGCACTAAATTATTACATTTACTCGAAGCATTTAGTACACCATGGTTCTTATTTTCTGCACCTACTAATCATCATTTAGTATTTTTTCTTTTAGAAATTTTTAATAATATAATTCAGGTAATTTTACTATATATTACACAAAAGAATTTTTTATATATCTGTTTTTTAATAACTCAATTATTATTTGTATTGTTAGTATCAATTTGATGGAAACAGTAATCTGGTTTATACAATAATACGTAAGAGACAAGTATTCTATGCATTAGCAAATTTACCAAGTGATTGTAATACAATTGCTAAGTCTCTTAGTAAAAGACAACAGCGACATGTACCAACAAGTACATATAATGAAAATACTAGTGAAACTACAATGGAAGGATCCCATCCTGCTCTGCCTGCAGAACCAGGAACTTTAAAAGCTTCTTTATTAGAAACTCCAGGTAATACATATCTATAAAAAGCTATAAATAAAAGTACCAATATATACATTTTTTAATCTTTGCAGGTATAGAAAAAATGACAGAAAAAGAATCAGCACATCCATTAAGTCCTTCAGTGAATGTAGATATTGGGAAAACTAATAATCTTCAGAATTCTTTAGATAATGCAACTGATACAACTACATCAAATAAATCAAATTCTATAATACCAGTATGCATATATTTTTATATTTGTATATAAATATTTGTACATATCAATATGTAATATATAATGTATTCACATTCAGAAAGGGGGAATCAGAGTAGCTGAGCAGACAAATATATCTAACAATGTCAATCAGTGGGTTCCTTCTAGTGAATGGGTATATCAATGGAAAAGTAAACTTCCATTACAAACTATTATGCGATTATTGCAAGTTCTTGTTCCTCAAGTAGAAAAAATATGTATTGACAAGTATGTATTCATTAATATATTTTCTATAAAACCTATATATTAAATGACCAATCTTCACAGGGGTTTAACAGATGAGAGTGAAATTTTAAAATTTTTACAACATGGTACATTAGTGGGTCTTTTGCCAGTTCCACATCCTATTCTCATTAGAAGATACCAAGCTAATGCTGGGACGACTGCTTGGTTTAGAACTTATATGTGGGGAGTAATTTATCTTAGAAATGTTGAACCACCTATTTGGTATGATACAGATGTTAAATTATTTGAAATACAAAGAGTCTAAATATTATGTATCTAAAGATATAAATTAGTTTACAGTAATTAGCAATTTACATTATTATTTACATAAAATGTTTATATTGCAAATGTAGTATATGCAGATTACTGCTACTACTTAAAATTAACTTATTCAATGGAATTTTAATGTTTTGCATTGTATTTAATGAAAGAAAACAATAAATGCAAAAATTTTTTATAGATATAGGATTTTGGCAAGAAAATGGTGCAAATATTTTCTTATGTAATTTCATCATTCAAGCATTTAACCATATAATATAATTTATTATTTATACCATAATTAATACTTGTCATTGTGTCTACATTTTTAAATAATCATATGTTGTAATATCAATAGAAAGGCTCATTTTATTTGTCTCTTTTATTTAAAGAATATTGATGCTTTTAATAAGATTATAAATTAATATCATAACACAAGTTATGATATTACACAGGTGTCTACACAAAATTATATGTTCATTTAATGCATATTCATATTTGTATTCAATGCATTATGTTTCATATATTTTATTACGCATACATATTTATTACAAATAAGATTAACTATTCCCTTTTATGAAAGAGTAAATACCATGAGTGTATTATATATTAACTAAAAATAAAATGTCTATACGTCATATTACATATTATTCTTGTTTTTTTGATTGTTTTTAATCTTCTACATTTGCTGAACTAAAATTAAATTTTTCTAGTGCCTGTTCATAAGCTGCCTCATCAGACAAATTGAGCTATAAATAAAATTTTATTATTTAAATCCAAATGCTTTATTAATTATTTAATGGGTTAATCAAAAATATTTTTATTCATGCTAATTACCATTCGTAATTCATTATATGTATCAAGAAATTTCTTTGTTTGCGACGGATACTTTTTATTACTTAAGTTTATTAGATCTAGATTTTTGCAATCCTTGTGAAATCGTCTATAAAATAGAAATATTTAAAATTACACTAATAAGAGCTTTTAATAAAGCCGTGGTTTGTATATAGTATAACTTCTTACGCGCGTATAACGTCTTCTTTATAATAGATCGGTCTTATTGGTATATATGGTGTAGCTCTATCATATTTTGGTTCATATTTGGGTGGAAATGCTTCATATATGGTATACCACAGTGGTTTTTCTGTTTCAGCCTTTGCACCTCCATATATTAATGATGAAATTCTATAACAATAATAAAAGTAAATAAAAGTTTATGGACAAAAATGATTAATTTATAATAAAATTTGAGGTCTTACCTCGTATAAATAGTTCCGACTTTTTCCACTCTTGTTTGAGCCATTATGCTTAATAATTAAAAATATTAAAATTTAACAATTTAATACAATATCCTGTAACTAACAAATACATGAACATTCCTTATGCTGCATTATAGTATATACTTGCAAATGCTTCTAAGAAAATTATAGGTTATGTTATAAAGCACTATCTACATCACAGAGATAATGTGACCAATAAGAGCATATATTCTACCGCAAAAACTGCATAGGTTAATTAAAATTTCTAAGAAAATTTTGGATTAGTATGAGTTCATATCACATCACATGTGAATAAAACGAAGATTTTCTAAAAGTATAAGCATATGTGAAATGTTTAATAATTGAAACTTATAAAAAATGATTAAAGAGAAATGATTTCTCAATTAAATTGATTGCGTTATTAAAATATCATACATATATTATATTTTTTCTTATATAGTTTTTAAATCATTAATAAATAATTGATAATAATTCACTAGTATATTAATTTACCGAAGAAAAATGCTAGATATTAGTGAAAAAGAAATAGTGGCTATAGGTAATGTATTAAAGGATGAAGACAGACCACTTAAAGAACGATTTCGTGCATTATTTACTTTGAAAAATATTGGAGGTTCAATAGCTATTGAACAAATACGTGAAGGTTTTAAAGATAAATCTGCATTATTAAAACATGAACTTGCATATTGCCTTGGTCAAATGCAAGATCCTTTAGCAATATCTATTTTAATTGATGTATTAAAAGATGATAAACAGGAACCTATGGTCCGTCACGAAGCAGGTATATCTTTTTATTAATGCAAGATAATATCGAATCCAATATATAATTATAATTGTACTTATAAAAACATGATAACTGTTCTTTAATTTTTTTGTCTTTTAATCAGGAGAAGCATTGGGTGCTATTGGAGACATGTCAGTTATACCATTATTAGATCAGTATAGTAAAAGTCTTATACCCGAAATTGCAGAAACATGTGAATTAGCCTTGAAACGCTTAAAATGGTTACAATCAAATGATTGTCAAGAAAATTTATTAAAAAGTCCATATATGTCTATTGATCCTGCTCCACCAGCAGAAATTACTGATATTCATAATCTAAAGAAAATATTACTAGATGAAAATAAATCATTATTTGATAGATATCGTGCAATGTTTGCTTTAAGAAATTTGCGATCACAAGAAAGCATCCTTGCTCTTAGTGAAGGTAAACAGGAATAAATATTTAATACATGTTTATCATATAACTGTTTTTAATAAATATATTATAATTTTTATCTGCAGGATTAAAAGCAGGTAGTGCCTTATTTAGACATGAAATTGCATTTGTTCTTGGTCAACTCCAAGAAGAGATTTCTATACCTTATTTACAAGCTTCTCTTGAAGATATAGAAGAAAATGAAATGGTACGTCATGAATGTGCAGAAGCATTAGGAGCTATTGCTACTCCTGATTGTCTTCAAATTTTAAATCAATATCTTCAAGATAGTAAGCAGGTTGTGAGAGAAAGTTGTGTCATTGCTCTAGATATGTGTGAATATGAAAACAGTTTTGAATTTCAATATGCTAATACACTGACAAAAATTAAAGCATAGATTATGAATATTAAATCATAAACTATGATTGATGTTCTTCTATCATCTGGATAATAGAAAATGCTTTGTTTTCCAAAAAAATCCATATTACATAAGAAATAAGTAAAGATCTTACATATTTTGTACTTATATATATAATAAGAATTTATATTAATGTAATAAAGATATAATTATTCATATGGCAAATAAATGAAATAAAAAGTAAAATAATATTGCTATTTATTTTGAAATAAAAATATATAAACACTAAGAATTAAAAAAAATTCTAATTTTAATTGATATTATTAAACAAAAAAACTACTATATTTTCTAGAAATGGAAAGATTCAGTGTTTTCCATATTTATAGGTATTTGAGAAGTTTTAAAATCTTTGTCATTTGATATATTCTTCGTTTTAAAGATAAATGACTGTCTTAGTATATAATAAAATAACATAATATATAATAAAGTAATAAACAGAAGAGAAGTAATTGAACAAATAAGATATAAAGATACAAAAGTTTTAAAAAGAATTTAGAAAATAGTGGATACTGATATTATATTTTATAGTTCCGCTTTTTGTACTGTGTAAATATTTTGTATTTCATTAAGGTAAATAATATAGCTTATGTTAGTTTAATTAATTATAACATTCAGAGGTTATTTCATAATCATCCTCAATGTGCCAAATATTTTGTAAATGAAATAATTCCAGATTTTGTGCAAAAATCAAAGGTTAAGCAAAAATTTGCAACTAAATGTATTATCATAAATATTCTGCTTATGAATTATTACAATATACCTTTACAAAGTAAATATCTATTATCATATATTGCAATAATTCATAAAGATATACATTGACTGCAAGAGAATTTGAAGTTTACATTTACTATTAAATACTAGCTATATCAAAAACAGAATTAAACATATAAAACTAACTTTATTTAATATCAAATTAAACATATTAAGTAAATAAAGATATTATTTTCAAAACTTCATGGCTGATTTATTAAAAATTCTTATAGAAGAATTACCTAATATAATGATAGCATTACGATTCAAATAAATTGTTTTGATTGTCTACTCTATAAGATAATATATTTGACAAAGAAATATTGTGAAAAACTGCAGGAATTGGATAAAATATGTAATAAGAATAAAAAGGTAAGTTCATGTATTCTAGCAGATAGATTTTGAAAAAGTCTATAGCATGAAATTTTATTTCATAAAAGCGTAGTAGCGTTACTAAAAAATTTGCAATTTAAATTGAACGACTAGACTCTCTTTGGACTAATGTATTAGTCAAGTAAACAACGTTATTGTAAATATCGCTGAGTTATGTGATCAAATATAGGAATATATACGTATCCACTTTCTATATGTCAAAAATAATATCTTATTTTGTTAGTTCATTCAAGTGTATATTATTCTTAATGTAATTACAATAATCTCTCTAAATGTGTTAATTGTTCTATCTCGTTATATGTATTATTTTGTTACATCGTTCTAAATGCAATGAAGGAGAAAGAGAGAGAAAGACAGAAAGAGAGAAAAAGAGAAAAAGAAAAAAGCATTGATAAGTACATAAGACATAAAACGAAAATACGGGACTTTGTTGGTGGGAATAGTACGACAACCTTGTGAGAAGTAAGGAAATGACCGGTGATACGTCAAAAGACGAGACACAATTGAAAGGGCCTATACCAGCGAAAAAGTATTATCTATTTATAACGAAAGAACGTGTATCTTGTAGCTTAGCCATTTTAGAGATCAAGCGAATTGAATGAAGGTACGCCGTCGTGTGGCACGTGATGTATCATAGAAAATTATATAAAGACTAGTGTGATCCGAATGAAGCGTTTAGTCTGTTGCTATCTTTGATACGGAGTAGTTACATACAGATCGTCGATCGATAGATTGTAGCTGCGCGAAACTTCCATTTTTATTTTTTAAATCATTTTATTAAATATTATATTTTGATAGAAATTATAGAGAACAAATTCATGCAAATTTGTTATATGAAATTATAGTTTTAATCGAACGATTCGTTTTGATTAAAAAAAAAAGAAAAAAAAAAGAAAATACATATAAACAAAATTTTTTATATGAAAAATTGTAATATTCTTTTATAAATCCAATATATATAATGATGGCAACATTTAATCGTTTTTTCGGATTTTGGACAAATGATTCTAAAATTGACGAAGCTACAGGACTCACAGAAAGACAAAAGAAACTTGTACAGAATACGTGGGCTATTATAAAGAAAGATCAAGTTGCATCCGGCTGTGCTATAATGTTGGCGTAAGTATTTTTTTCCACTTTGTTATATTTCAATATTCAAATATAATTCGCGTATAATGATTTAAAAAGTTAAACAAAATTGAGAAGTTATTATTTTTATATAAATTTATAGTAATGATAATATGCAATTGCTTATTGAGAAAAGGATAAGCTATATATAAAGTATATTTAAACATTTTTTATTTTTATTTTTTTTCAAAATTTTATTATTGCTTGTTGTTAATAAATGTATCAATAAATCAATCAAATATTCGCCGCGCTTTAACAAATATATGATTTTATTATGTCTGACTAATAAGTGTAAGACTAATAAGACCAATTTGACAAGAAAATCGATTTTAACCCACCTACATGCATACATTTGATTAATGTATTACCATTTGAAATTATACGGCAAATTTATGATAGTAAATATTAAATAGCATTGTAAAGATATAAAGCATATATTATTTGAATTGCATATTTAATATCTTCAATTGCGCAATTATTCTGAAAAATATCAAAGTTCAAAATGTTTTATAAATACTTCTTAGCTTATCGAGATATTTTAACTTATCACGAATTTTTCTTATCATTAATTTAAGATAAATATTACGTAGACAAAAGAATGAAAATCAATTGAAAATAATGAGCAACTAAATAAATTATGGATCCTATATATAATTAGAATTGACATATTCTTAGACAGATCACCACCTGCAATAATCTTTATTCACAATATAGTTAACTTCTTTAGAATTAATACACTGCACGCGTTTTGCTGCGATTATAAATTAATAAAAAGAACATTAGGAAGCAAAGCACGTTTGTAATTTTTCATGAACGCAAGGAGACTATCTTATCAGTGATCAATACCTACGTATCGATCGATGTCGATACCATATACATGCACGAACAATGTGATAAATATTAATCTGTAAAATAATAGAATTATAACAAAATTCAATCTGCAATATGGAATAAAAAATTTTACGCCGACGCGCTTTTTAATGAACTTCATCGAATTCGAATGCAAATTTATTACGTATTATTTTTTGCTTGCAGCTATTTCAAGAAATTTCCGGAACATCAGCAAAGTTTCCCAGCATTTAAAAATATGCCAATAGATCAACTAAATAACAATAAAAAATTTCAAGCTCATTGCGCAGGTATAATAGCTACAATAAGTACCGTCATTGATTCTTTACAAGATTTTGATCTATTAGTAGAAAACGTAACTATTTTTACGGAAAGACATAGGAAACGTGGTCAGACTGTAAAATCATTTGAGGTATATACGCTTATGTTTATTATACAATTATGTTATTAATAAAAACAAAATCGCGATTTTTTTCATATTTATGTAATTATTATTTTGATTGTCCAGGATTTAAAACCGGTAGTAGCGGAAGTTCTTCGAGAAGCTTTAGGAAAACAGTTCACATTGGAAGTAGAAGAAGCATGGAATAAAACATTGGACGTTTTCTTTTCGAAAATATATGAAATTTTGGGTTAAAAGATTATTTTTCTTTAAAAGTAAAAAATATTATATATTTTTAATATTATAAGAAAATATTACATTCCTTGCATGCATTTTATGGAAGTTTATATATTTAACGAAACTACCCTGACATATTCATATATATATACATATATGTAAACTATATTTTAAAAATATAATCTATTGGGGTTTAATTTATAAAGAAATGAATTGTTATTTAAAAAATCATGTTTATTAACTTTCTTTATCCATTTTCTGTTGCATTCTTGGTGAATATAAAATTACAATAGTTTATCTCTGATCAGTCATTCATGCCTATAAATTATATAATAATCTGTAACATTGATTAATTAAAAAAAACAATTAAAGATTATTTGTCTAATTGTAAGAACAGTTATAAGATTACTATCGCTTTATTTTACAGTTTGCTATTAATGAGAGCCGAGAAAAATTGATAAGATTTTATGCATCATGAATTAATTTCATGTATGAGATAAAATGAAATTACTTATATGAAATTTTAAATGAATTAGTTTTTTGTGCATATGATTATACAAAGCAGCGTTAAAGATGCTGAAAAGCATTAAACCACTGTGTAGTTATTTAATACTGCATAATGTCCTGATCATGCCATAATCATTAGCAATGATTTTACAATAATTTACAAGACCGATGTGTACATTGTATATTCAGAGATCGTTTCTTGTTTCTTAAGAACACATTGAGCGCTTATCAATAGTAAATATTATATCGTTATAATCTATTCATTATTTTTTACAATTTTTTAAAGTTATCATAATAAATCACTTAAAAAAGCCTAAAATATTAAAAAAATTTCCTGAAATAGATGATAAATAATACATTACAAATGAATTAAAAATATTTTACTTTAAAAAATAAACAATTGATTATAATAATAAATTTGGAATCGTTTGCTATTCATCAAATAATCTCAGGAACTTTTCCAACAAATTAATATATCATATCACAGTATAACAATCAGACATTTAATTAGATTTTGTATGTGGCAATTGTGTCTGTACAATCACGTATCACAAAAGTTATGTATTAATCGTTTTTTACTATTTCTGCAAACTGCAGTTTGTGGGAGATGTTAATACACCCAAACCTCTTAAAATGTGCACACATGCATAAAGCTAATTTGTATGCATCATTGGGAAATCATAGCAAACATCAAGTAGATACACTCAACTTGTTGAAGTTCATTTTTCTTCCTAAAAGCACCATGATATTTGATGACTCTTCATATATTTATTTATTCAATACCATGGGCAAAAATCATCACTAAACCAGGCTCAATAATCATATCTTCTGGCATGTGCGTATTATCGCAATGGAGGACTAAAACAGCTTGCTTTCCGGGCACTCTCTTGCATATGTAATATTCATATTGTCTTCTTGAATTTTGTCTAGTTTCCAGAGAATTTAAACCTGATGGCCATTTTCTTTCATGACAATTTTCCATTAGTTCATCAATGATGTGAGGTGGACAATTATTTTCGGACAATGTTCTTTTGACCATTATCTATAAAATATATAATATGTCTTAAAGAACTGCATATCAGAAAGTGATTCAGGTGATTCCTGTGTCAGTTATAATATAATAAAATAGAATACCTGCAATGATTCATCTGGCGTTGAGATCATTCCCCCCCATCTAGTAACTCTAGCACGAGGAAGAGTTGCAGACCATCTAACAACTTCGTCTCTTTCCATTTGATCGGCAATAGCTCTCATTGCAGGATTCGATACTCTCAATGCTCTCATAAAATCTTTTAATAAGTGTATTTCTCGCTTATGTTCATTTATTTGAAGTTGTTGTTCGCCTAACTCTCTTTTCATATCAGTTAGTTTTTGCTGCTGAGACTGTATTAAATTTCTAAGTTCTCTTACACAATTGTGATCTTTTAACTCATCTTTCGGAATAATGAGACTACAACCTTGTTCACATAACATTGGTCTTTTGGGATTATATTCACACTGTTCCAAATGTGATACTAAACTGTCCAACTTGATGCTTACTTGACATCCATACATAATGTTATCGCAACTGATACATAAGCGAGCCAATAAATTTCGTAGAATTCTTGGAACTGCTCTCAATTGTGCAGAGGTAATGGGAGTACGATCCAAAGGGCAAGTCGGTTGTCTGTTTATCCATTCGTTGATACATGAACGACAGAAAGCATGTTCACATACAGGAGCCTGTAACATATTCCTCACCTGCCAGTCCTCATAAGCCTATAAAACTATACTGCAAAACTGCTATTTTTTTCATTGGAAACAGTATATAAAATAATAATTGTTTACGAAGAGTGTTATATTTTATCACCATCAGAATAATTAAAAAAAAAAAATAAATAAATAAAAAAATAAAAAAATAAAAAAAGAAGTAAAAAGAAAAAGAAGGGTCGGAAAAGTTATTCACAAGTTAAATTAACTGAATGAAACAAAAAGACAATTAATAATGGTTTACTCAATTAATAAATACAACAAACAAAATATAATGTTAGAACGTGAATAAATAAATAAATGTACATAGAAAGCGAGGTTAGTCTTGGCAGTTCGCAATTAAATGAATTTCATGAAGATATAAAAGGAATTTATAAGAGAAATTCTGACAATACCTGGACGGGATCCTCGAGAACACCGGAGCAAATCGGACAGACGAGTTCTTCGTCCACATCTCCTTGAAATCGGTTCACATCGAACCCCATAACTCACAACTTTGTAACTTTTTAGCTAACTAGATATTATGCCTTCTCCAATACTTCGTTCAATATTTCGCATAAACCGGACGAAGATCGTTCGTCTCTCTCGAACTTCGGTTTCGATGGCACAGATCGACGAGAAAGCTCAAATATACAATATATGTGTATATATGTACATGTTCATATACATATACGTATGTATGTTATACCGTTACTTTTGAAGCGACGAGACAAGCTGTCCGTTGCAAATATTTTGTACGAGAACAAATCGACAATTGGCAATGATCGTGTTGTATCGAAAAATGAAGAATTACGATACACGATATAAACGTGTATATATGATATAAACATGAATATGTAGTACAAGTGTGTATACGCGATACAAGCGTGAATATACGATACAAGTGTGTATATACGATACAAGCGTGAATACACGATACAAGCGCACCCTTCTGAATCATGATAGACGATTTTTAATCGGCAAAAGAACGATTTTCTAGTTTTACCTATTTACGATTACATCTCAATTTCAAATTAGATCTCCACCTTTTTTTTTTTTATACTTATTTAATTATGATTTTTAATCACGAAGAGAACTTTACATAAGACTTATATATTTATACATTTTGAATCAAGTAATTGATATAAATAAATAAAAACAAAAGAAAAACGTAATCGTGACAAATGAATTAAATAATAATTGATTAATTTGTAGGATAACATAAAAATTATGAAAAATCATATATTCTTTTCTTATATAATTTATTTCAAATTTTTATTTTAATATTGCTTACATCAAAGAAATTTATAATTATAAATATTAAATTTTTTATTTTTAATTTTTAATTTTTGACTTCTGTCAGAATACAGTAGTAAGTTTTAACAACGAATATTCTGGACGTGAATTCGTACGAACAATTTAGGTCACAAAAATGAAACCATTTAGTTCGTGAAAGTGAGGGCGCTGCATCAATCGGTTACCATTCAGTTTCTCAGTGATATTTCTTCATTGACATTCAGCTGATGTTATCTTAATTTTTCCTAAGTGATTTGTTTCGATTTTTATTCGCTCTGTACTCTACTCTTTATATTATAATATAATATTTATAATATAATATGATAGAATATTTTTTGATATCTTTTACTATTTGACTAAATACATACAAGATATTGTATACAAAAAGATTGCAAAAAAGAATATTAAGATTATAAATGTAAATAAAAAAATAAATTATGGCAGCAAATTATTATTTTGCTATTGTTGGCCATGCTGATAACCCATTATTTGAAATAGAATTTAATAATTCTAGTAAAGATGCAAAGGTTTGTTTATTATCCTAATAGATTTACATTTTTTGAACTACATATCATGATAGAAAAATATTTTATTTAATTAACTCACTGTTATAATAGAAAGAAGATCACACACATTTGAGCCAATTTATAGCTCATGCTGCACTTGATCTTGTAGATGAACATACATGGAAAACAACAAATATGCATTTTAAAGTTGTAGATAAATTTAATCAATGGTTCGTAAGCGCTTTTGTAACAGCGACTCATATACGATTTGTTATGGTACACGATAGTAAAAACGAAGATGGAATCAAAAATTTCTTTAATGAAATGTATGAGACGTACATTAAGGTAATATTTATGTTTTTAACAATCTTTTATAAGATTGTAAAATCGTTGTTATTTGTTTCAGTATTCCATGAATCCTTTTTATAAACTAAATACACCTATTAAATCTGTTGGTTTCGAGAAGAAGGCACAGTTATATGGCAGAAAATACTTATCTTCATAATGATTTTTATTTATTATTATAATAACAATAGTTCATTTTTTCTGTTTTCGACTTATATTATTTAAATACAACATATCCTCTAACATTAATACTATTTAGGAATCCTCAATACTTAAATAATAATTATTCAATTTTGTTTATCACAACTTAATGAATGGTGATATTATAGAAGTAGTTTAATTTTATTCCAATTCCAAATCTTGAATCTGAAAGTTAGTATAATATATTAAGTTATAAATGATTATTCAAAACAATTATTTTAAGTTAAAAAAAAATTTTAAGCAGATGCTAGAACTATTCTTTGAAAAAAGAAACCTCTGAATCTCATCAAATATAAAAAAATAAAATAGTACTTATTTATAATATAAACACTATAATATAAACACTATGAACAATATTATTAATTACCTCTTGCACCTTCTGCATCTCTTGAGTTAATAAATTATCCAAAATTTCTTGAAATCTTTGTCTAAGTTTAACATTTTCAATATTTGCAATTTCAATCTCTTGTTGTTGCCTTCGTTGGCGCAACTCTGCTAATTCAGCATGAAGTGTGGCAAGTCTCGTTTGCAATGAATCTGAAATAATACATAAATCAGCTTATTTCCATATGTATAACATACATTTAATATAATTACCTTTAGGCGTAGAAATAGATGGTGATTCTGAAAAATGATCAGGAATAATATATTCTGAATGAAACTGTTCTAATTTTGGTACTTTTGATTCTGCTGTATCTGTCGGTTTTTCTCCATCTACCTCAGAATTATTCTCATTTTGGAACATTTCCTTGCTAAATTCCGTTACAAGACCACAACTCGTAGTTACATTATTACTTGATCGCTCTGAATAAGCAGCCTGCATGGAATTAGAGTCGGATGCTCTACTATCACCAGATAGTCTGCTATTTTCATCAAGTTCCATAACATTTATATTTGCTTCTTCATCATCATCTTCGCTGTCACTCACAGGTTCACCAAATATATCATGTTCAGCTATAAATAAAATAATCACATAATATAACTAAATTGATTAAATAGAATAGAATTGGTTAAATTAAATAGAATACTTACCAACATCTAAACTTTGTGATGTGTTACCGCTAATATTATCCCTTCTAGATTTGACTGTTCCAGAAGATGATACTTTACTTGGTTTCGATTGATCCTCATCTTCGCATATTACTTCCCATTTTACATTGACAGCATCATTATCAACTCTTAACAACCTTTTTACTTCTTTTTCTATTTCTGGTGCTTCTACATATTTTTTTTTTAAAGTTTTCCTGAATCTCCTACGTCTTACATTCTTTGTAGGTGGAGTTACACCATGTGGCCATAAAAATTTTTTATCAACCTTGTTTGGGTCTTTTTTCTTTTGCCTCATAGGCGATTCCTCATCTGTAGTAGTATGATCATCCTCTTCTTTGCATATCAACATCTGTTTATAATAACAATAATATGAGTTTATTGTTTGTAAATTTTATTCGCTTAATATTATTATCGAAAATATCATATTACCTGACATATGTCCGCTGTTTTATAAAAGCTTTTATTATCGATTGTTTTTAAAGATTCTACAATTGTAGGCAAATCAACTACCTAAAAAAGACAAAAAAAAATGAAGAATTATTTTTTTCTTAAGAACTATGGAGAGGAAAATTATACTTTATACCTTTTGGAGTAATAATTAAGAAATATTAAATACCTTAGCATGCAACAACCAATGATCTAATCTTACTTCGCCATATCGCATATCATTTTCTAATTTTATATTAAGTCTATCTTTTAAGGGAGCTCCACTTCTTAATGTTTCTCTTAAGACTTTCGCTGAATCCTAAAATTTATCATATATATGTATGCGTGCATATGTATTTTATAATAATTTCTTAAAGAATTTGCTAATAATCAATTAAATAGCATATTTAAATAACATATTATTAAGTAGCATATTTTTAGGTTAAAAAGCAGAATAAAACTTACTACTGGCAGTCTTAAAATAAATTGACTTTCTAATTCTACTTGTGGTTCCCCACGGCTTTTGTAATCTGTATTTGGATGTCGATTCATTTTGATTTTAATTATAATATCAAAATGAAATAGTTTAAATAATCCATAACTAAAAAGTGTTCAAATGCAACTGACAAAACGCACAAATACAGAAACCGGCAACAACTGATTTCTAATGGTAGCGTCTTCATTTGCTCTCAAGTGATAGAGGGCGACTCTATACTATGTTCACGAAATTATATAAAGGGCGATATTATAACGACACTATATGGTATTATAATAATAAAAAAAAGTTGAGTAAAGTTGCTATCTTTTTCATTTTTATTTTATAATTGAAACAATAATTTTCAGGTTGTTTAATCATTCTATAAGATTTATTTAATTAATTTAAAAATAATGATACATTAATAATAAAAAAATATATAAATCATTATTACAATTATAGAAATATAAATTATCAATATCATAACAATTACAGAATATACCACAACTGTATCTATAAAAAATATATACCTATAACTGATATAATATTTAATAAGGTATATTTTTTTTATTTAATTAAGTATAAAATTTAATTAAGTATAAAAGGAAGCATAGAATTTTTGCATTCATATAAGTTTCATTTTAAACAACTTACAAATAATATAATAAAGAAGCAAAAGCTTCATAGCCCATAATACAATAACCAAAGAAAAAGGACAAAAATCTAGCAGGTTGCTGTGGAAAAACAGCATAAACTAAAGTATGTATAATTCTAGAAATTACAAAAGTTTTGATTAAAATTCCAGCCAACCAAATAGATGGTCCTGTTGTTAGCCAAATATAAGTGATTATAAACCAAGGAAGGACATTTTCAAGATCATTGAGATGATTTCTACGCACACGTTCTATATCTGGATCATCATAAACCACTTTACATTTTTTTGAAAATCCATCCTCAGAATTTGCAAAAATCTTAAAAATAAAGAAAATTTAATTAATTTCTCTAGTATTCATTATAATAATATTAATATTAACAAAATGGATGATGGAAAAAAATAAGGTGACATATTGAAATGATAAAATTAGTTATTAAATGTACAATCATTCTTACAGTACCTTTTTTGTAAATCTATAACGTGTGGTTAGAATTACCATTGCAAGCATTTTTAAAACTAGCACACTACTCCAAAATCCAAATACTTTCATAATTTCTGTATTTATTGCAGCCATATTTAAATACTTACTTTATACTATTTAACAAATATTTTTTAAAACAATATAATACTTTCTGTACACACCGGATGTGAACATGAGATTGTAGTAAAATCACATTCGTTTATTAATATAAATATTATCTCTAGAATTTTCCACTAGCATGTACGAATTCAAGTATCTAGGAATTAATTACGACTATTTTACTACGTACCCAATGAAAACAATATTATTAAGTACAGTCAATAATTCTATTTATTTATTTTACATCGAAGAAAGAAACAAGAAATTTTTCTTTCCAAAAATTGATTAAAATATTTTCGTATTTCCTGTCGTTATTTTAAATATTTTATGTAAAATATTCATTTTTTTGATTAACTAAACGAACAAGTGGATTTTTTCATTGGTTGAAAATGTGTTTTTCGAAAGCAAAATTTTGATTGGTGATTGCTGTTCGAGACACGCTACATTAAGACTCGCCTAAATAAATGTCGATAATCAGTTACGAAGAAAAAATGATCGATGTTTAGAAGTAAAGTTAATTTGATGTAACAGCTAAAAGAAAAAATCAATAAAGAAAAACAAGAAAAAGAAGGACAAAAAAGGTATAGAGAAAAATAGAAATATCGTCGATCAAGGAGATATAGAAAACAAAGATCTGCGCCATTTTTGTAGTTCTCAATAGGACGCATGCGCAGGATAGGAACGACGCTGACGCAGAAGGTACGTCAGCTGTTTTGTTAGAGCCGTAGTGCGTGTGTTGGGAATGGTGTATTGTTGACTGCAGGGGCATTTCGCAGTTCGTAGATTCGATCATATTCCTTTGTTTATTTGCCGCGAATTAGAAATCAGTATCGAACATAGCAGGCACTTTGTTAGTAAGTGAAATATTTTCGGGAGTAGGATCGAGCTAGGTAAAACGGCGTTAGTGGTAAAGGAACACCTCGCAATTTTATCGTTCGGTCTGAACCCGTCGGTCGAATTGATTCTCTGAGAGAACGGAGTTGTGAGTTCGCAAAGGCAGTCGGTCCGATTACGTCGCTGTTCTGGCGACCACTCTGGGAAGCTTTCGAGACTTTCGTCTTTCTGGAACGGACTGTGGTTGTGATTCCAGAGTCGAAAAATATGGCACAACCAACAAGCAGCGCGTTACGGGCCCTTGCCCTCGAATACAAAAGCCTTCAGGAAGAACCTGTCGAAGGTTTTCGCGTGAAGCTCGTTAACGAGGACAACATGTTCGAGTGGGAAGTCGCGATCTTCGGTCCTCCAGACACGCTTTATCAAGGAGGCTATTTTAAGGTGAGTAAACTTCATGTCGCTTATGTTATGCGATTTATATTTAGTCCATTTTCGTTTATCTATTTATAAAGATTGTAAGCCCCTAAATTCAGACCGATATGTTAAAAAACAATAAATTCCGACTTTTTGGTTATGTTTCCTTTACTTATCTTTAAATGCATATATCACGATCTTTCCTTCATGTTTTGTTTGGCTCAACTCGTAAACATACTTTCTTCGGTACCATAATCGTAACTTTTTATCTAACAATTCGTTTTCTCCATTATTTTTATCAGTATACAAAACTGTTTAGTCACATTTTATAATACCTTATTGCATCTGTTTAAATAGTTATAAAAATTAACCAATGAGTGCCGCATTTACAATTAATATTCAATTTGTCGTACTTTATAAAATACCAATTAAAATAAATAACAATCATCTTTTATAATTCTGTGTTTGATAAAAACTTTAACTAGTCATTTTATTCTATATTATTAATAACAATATGTTTATATTTTCTATTTTTAATATACTATTATTTACATTAAATGCACAGTTTATAATACTCTTGAAGCACATGAATACACGAAGAAAAACAGAATAGATAATTTATAAGTTTGTCCCTTATGACATTACGTTATTTCTTATGAATCTTTTTTATTACAACGTAGTTTACTTATCGATGATACATTTGAAAACTTTATTTTCCCAAACTATAATAATGGACCTTATTATGGAATAATGAAATAAATTATGGAATATTGAAAACCATATTCTGTCTATAAAAGATATAATTTTGTTTCATTTTTCAATGGTTTTTTTTCTTTTTTTTTTTTATTCTACGTAGCCATTAGCACCTTTCATATTGCTGTCTGTACTTTTATAATGCTCTTTGTGTCTTAACCTTCATTTGAACATTTATAGTAGAAAACTTTATCATTGACTAACGTTTCCGTGCGAGCTATGGAGCGTACATATGTACACGAAACATTTACATTGCCTTGACCGACCGAACGGACGACGACGATGACGACGACGACAACTACTGCACCGTTTTTCTTTCGCTTCGACAATGCAGATTTCACGAGCGAGATAAGACACATATGGTTCTTCTTTATCGCATTCGCGGAAAGGACATTTATTTTATCGTAAAATACTTGGTAATATTAAAAAATATTATTGATGTAAAAATGTTAAATTAGAAGTTGCAAACTATCAAATGATAATACAAAGAAAGCATTTATGAGATAATCTCTCTCTCTCTCTCTCTCTCTCTCTCTCTCTCTCTCTCTCTCTCTCTCTCTCTCTCTCTCTATCTCTCTCTCTCTCTCTCTCTCTCTCTCTCTCTCTCTCTTCCTCTCATCTCTTTTTCTGTCTTTTTTCTCTTTATTTTTTTTTTCTTTTTTTTTTTTGAAAAATCTAATTTACAAACATGAAACGAGCGTCGCTTTAATTCTCAAAGTCGTTGAGCAATCTTGCTGAGCCAAAGATTACCTAACGCGGCGAATCAAGCGACCTGCATTTTGCAGCGATATTAATTCTTCGATCGAGATGCAAGATTCCGTATCGGATAGCAGAAAGTATTTGTGCTGAACGTTTCGCGGCACATTGCTTTTCCTCTCATGTTAATCGTTTCGTGATCGAACGAGTTTAACGTCAATAATGTTACCCAATGTCTATTCGCGCGCACAGTATCGTCGGCATTGTTTGCAGTTCTATCGCCTCGCGATCCGCATTCTAGCGAATCGTCTTTCTCTCTCTCTCTCTCACCCCTCCCCTCCTTCCCTCCCTTCCTCCTTTTATTTTTTTTCTCTTTCTCTCCCTTTGATATATTCTTGGTAACAATTTATGTTCTTCGAGTTAGAATTCTACGAGAATTGCTCGTGAGAATAGTAGGAGGATATATTCGTGATTTAGAAAAGTGAACGCTTTTACAAAATATTTCATTAAGAAATTTAGGACAATTCTTATTTGTTTCTTCTTCAAGAGCTTGAATTTATTCAAATTTGTAATTTCATAGACAAAATCCTTTATTCTGTACATTGAGCCGTACAAACGGAAAATAAGTTTGATTACTTGCTAGCCACCATAAACTTTTACACGTTCCGTCCGCTTTCTAAACCACTTTCCGCTTCGTTATGAACGAGCGCATGGTTATTCACGTAACGCACACGGTGTGTATCTTCCCGTGGTATAAAGCAGCTGTAACGAAACGTTCTGACTCGATAAAGAGATAGAAAAAGACAGCTAGATAGATAGGGGGTAGGCGGAGAATTCCGAATAAATTGATTGAAAAGCAAGCTTTTCAATATTTTTTAGTCTGTTCATGATACCATAAACATTTCAATTATCGCTTTAAAGCTTTAGCAATTTATGTATTTCACCAGTAAAATTTCATATTCAAAGAGAAACAGCAGAGAAGTGTATGGCTTTGATCTTGCGATTATCGCTTTACGCTTTATAAACTTTCTAAATCGCGTTTAGAATATCTACTCTTATCGTTGAATCGTGTTCGCCGACTGAATTAATAAATGCTTTTAAGTTAGTAGTCAAGCTGTTTTCTGTTAAATCGGATATAGATAGACAAAAGAAGGAATATTGAACGTTCGAAAAGAAAGAAAGAAAGAAAGGAAAAGATTTGTCGAAAGTTTTCTTTAAACGATCCACTTCGACTCGTTGTTACTCTACAATCTTTTACTGTCGACTTTTATCCGAAACTTTTCATCCAGTGGTACCACAAGTCTCGCGTCGAAAGATCTAATTCACTCGACTTTCACTTGACGTCTCGTTGCTTTTCCTTTTTCTCTTCTCCTCTACAGACGACATTATCCGATCACAATAAAAATAATACACGTAGACACGCAGACATACATACATATGGATTTGTTAATATGTTTATTTGAATAAAATTTGTTAACAAACGCGGTCAATGTATAATACATACTGTACATTCTATTTTTTGCGAACGAAGTTCCCCACCTCATTTCTTCTCTTTCTCTCATTGACTTTATCCTTTCACCTTAGCCAGAAGAGATGGGTATCGTGAGAGCAGTTCGTGCTGATATGTCGTGTGCACTTTCCATGAAATCCTAACGGTATCAGTCGGTCAATATTCGACGTGTAATATTATATTGTATAACGGTGAAACTCTACCGATTAAAACGCATCCATAGGGAGTATAGCTCGTGGGTGGTTACTTTGGTAAATGCATCGAATCTCTAAACCCTCAAGGATCCGAACGTGTACCAAATCCTTCGTTTCTCGATTGTATACATTTCTGGAGAAACGAATTTAGTATAGTCTAGTACTCTCCCCGATCAAATTCATAAGAAATAAAAGAAAATTAGAAAAAATAATCTGATAGTATTTAAATCGCAAATCGGTGTGCCACATTTACTTCTTTTTCTTTTACGTTTGTCGCACTTGTCTTTGATCATATCAGACGTGCTTGTTTGTTAGACATGTCTATAGTTTAAAGTAGGGGTTTTCAGCATGGATTACGCTGTAAAACTTTTGGGAGTTACATTAAATACAAAATTTAATGTATGTGTGTTTTATTTTATTTTCATTGTTATACTATAGCTATAATTTTATCTATTTAAACAAGTGGTACACAAATTACATACACATTTCCAGGGGGTATGTGAAGCAGATTGAGAATCACTGATATAAAATCTAGACTCTGTGAGAGTAAGGAAAAGTACACCGTTCGTGAGATCAGATAAGCGTAATCTTTTGCAAGACTACTTTTACAAAATTATAAAGATCCTTTCGAATGAGTTAGAAAAAGAAAAAGATTGAACATAGATTTTTTGTGATCATTAAAAAAGTCAAAATTGATGTTAATAAGTCTGTAATTACACTTGCTTACCAAGTACTGGGTTATCTATGGTTCATCCTAAGTCTTGGAGGGGGCTTCTCTACTTACGATTTTACCTATATCGCACAATGTTCTTTTACGAATATGCACAGGGACGGCTCCACTCTTATCATCTATGTAGGTCGCCAAGATTTGTAGGCCAACTAAAGGCAAGCCATGATTTCAAGAGAGAGAGAGAGAGAGAAAGAGAACGGAGATTCTTAAGAATCTGGTCAAAATTATGGATGTTTTTCCTTCTTTTTTGTAGAAGTCACGATTATTGGCTGGTATTTAGATTTCGTCTCTTCTTTAGGGTTATTTCTATATTTTTTTATCTCACATCGAGCCATTTATAGCGAAGGAAAATTTGATATAAAATTCAATCTACGTTGAGGGAAATTGATTCTGAAATATTATCAAAAATCGTGAATCAAGGTGAAAGCCTAACTTTAAATTTTTATCCGATGATACTCAACCGACAAAATCAAATTTTTATTTGACGATATGCGTACTGTTCGATCGAAATCCTATGGAAACTCACTTCATGATATTTGCTTTTTTTTTACCTTTGGCAATAGTATCTTAAGCGCTATTATATATCCTTATTTCCACCTTTGAACCTTATTCGAATGAACGAGGTGTGCAAAAGTATCAAGTCGATAACGTTTTACGCTTATGTCACGTGCCGAACATGTTGCATTATTAAAGCATTCCGTTTGATATTCACATTTGTCCAACGACTATTCTTATTCTGAATAGCTATCGTTGATATTTCCGAAAGTTTAGATGGAATCGATCGGAACGTAGTACCTTCATTAAGAAAATTTAAGGACTATTCACATGAAGAGCAAAGTTTCAGTTTTAACAAATTATTAAGTTCGTTGATCGTATTGAAGCTGTTTTGTGTTGTTTCGAAAAAAATAGATAAAGTACACCATACATGTAAGTGTTATCATAAGGTCATATCGATACTGGAAATAATTTTTCTTGTCAATGTCACGCTATCATTAACGAGAATGACATTTTTGTGTCGTCGATAAGAACGAGGGAAGAAGATCGATAATATTGTGATAGTGATAAAATACGTTTAAGCCTCATGGAAAGATCACCGGATGTCGAAGTTTAAGATGAGATCAATCGATTGATCGATCGTTTTTTATATTATTATATGTTCTAAATCGATACGAAAAGGTATACAACATGTCATAGCGAAACTAGTTTGCACGTGTTATAAGTAAACTACTTGAGCGCATGACCGAACGTGCATATATCGTAGCAAACGAAAACTATCAGTTTAGATTAGTTTGCTTGACAAAAAGGATAATTCGAAATTTCATGACTTGATAATAACGTCTATCGAACTTGTATAACTTGAAAAGTAGAAAACTTGAAAACTTTGCTTGGTAATCAGCGAACGAAGAATATTTTATAAGATAAATTCCTCTTTTTTTGGCTGTTCATACAAATTGTGAGGTGAAGTAAAAACCAATATATAATATTTGGTCGAGTTGTAACGTTACTACGAATTGAAAAGGAAAAAGAAAGTCTTTTTGTTCCGCAGAAGAAAAAGCGAGAAAATCAAATAACGACAAAAGGTCGGAACAGTGTCGGCAGTACTATCGTATTATGATTACTTTTTATCGAACATTGAGAATTTTTACGTAGAGTTCGTTGACGTTGACATACACGCGTTCGCTGACGTTTCATTTTCCATTGACCCAAACATACATAATAGAAAACGATATCGATTCACTCTTTCTTTTTTTTCTTTTTGTTTCTTATTTTCTCGTTAGCCTTTTTTCTTTCCTCTTTACAAACTACTGTCCTATATAATCGAGTATCAATGTGCGTGTATTTTAATGATCCATTTAAATTCTCGTATTGATATTTTCTTTTTTTTTGCGAGTATAAAAGAACACGATAAAATTATTTTTAATCTTACAACTCAAGCTATTTTTAAAAAGGAAAAAAAAAAAAAAGAAAATAAAAAATAACAAAAAATATAGACGGAGAAAATCGATCGATCATTGCCGCGACTTCGCTTTCGTAGAGCGTCGATGGAAAATAGGTTAATTCTAGGACGCGCTATCCCAGAGGACGAGGCAGATATTTAGGCCATGACCAGGTCGCGATCAATATAGCGTCCCCCAACGTCGAACAGCTTTCGACGAAAGTCTCCATCGAATATCGGGACCAAGCAATGTTCACGTATATTCATTTTCATAATCGAAATCGATATATCACAACACAATCTACGAGTTGATTTTGTTCATTGAAATTTTATTCATTTTAAAAGAAGTTATGACAGTAATAGTTCGCTTTCTAATATCAGGAAAAAATATTTTTAACTGATAAAATGAGAATTATATGTTTGAAAAGCTCTCGTTCCATTATTATTTCTAATCATCGTTAATATACCATTTCAAGGATTAGTAATTTTAAAATTGCAATTGATTTTTGTAGAATATTATAGATCATAGGATTAATAATGGATAATGATGTTTATATTTTCAGGCACACATGAAGTTCCCACCAGATTATCCGTACAGTCCGCCAAGTATTCGGTTCATGACGAAAGTTTGGCATCCGAACGTATACGAGGTGAGTGAATATATGAATTATCGATCCCCCGCATACCTCTCGTTTCATCCATCCCTTTTCGACTCCCGCTCTCTCTCTCCCTCCCTCCTCCTCTCTCTCTTTCTCCCTTTTCCATCCTACCCTTTCCTGTGTCCGCCACTTTCCCCTTCTCTCTTTCATCCTCCCCGTGTCTTTCACCCTATGCCATGGCTTTCACGAGTATCAACTTTTACGTCGTGCTCTCTTGCAAAAACCTTTTCTCTACGACAAGCCGATGCCTTGTCTTCTGCGAAAGCATTTAAAAAAGACATAATGAACAAACGAATCATTCATCCGCATAATCCCCATCGACTTTCACCGCGTCTCGTTCGATTGCTTCTCTTGCTAATGAGAATTGTGAATAGATATGAATTAGAGAAAGAAAAAGATGTATATATGAAACTATGATTGATATTATTAAGAAAATGATAGAAAACTAAACATTTTCGATAGTAATTTGCTACGATTAACTTGTACGAAAAAAATATTTTCTTCGATCGAATAAGCGCGATAGCTTAGGGCTGAAGAGGATTATTAAGCGCACGTGTAGTTGACGTAGATGTTCCTTCTCTCTCTTGGCCTTAGAGCATGCTCCTCCTGGTGTCGACCTTTAGCTAACTAGAAGGAAGGAAGGTGGAGTCATTGACCGACAAAAGATTCTTGGACATCCGTGTCCAGTTGTTAACCGGGAGACCAACCAGTGGAACACTTAGAAGAATAGACTTAGACGTGACTAACGGGAATGGCACAGACATCTTTCTATTTCTCTTTCACACATATATGCATAAATATTTTTGCTCTCTTCCCTAGCCTTCCAATCGTGAATCGTGAAAAAATGATAGAGATCCGTGTGGGTGGCGCATACACATGGCACATACATATAAACTAAATGGTTCCCCGCTTCTCTTCGAGCTCAAGCTTTCGAACAGAAAAAACGTCGAGTCAGCGCGAACTAGCATCGCGCATAAAGCATTGTTGATATTTGTATGAGGTGGGGACGGAAAAATCGAAGACTGGTACATTTTAAGAAAGGCAGTTCTTCGTTTCAAGGTCGATGCTCTCTTTCCCTCTTCGCTTCTGTCTCCGTTATTCTCTCTCTCTCTCCATTCCTTTCTTCGGTCTGCTCTTGACCAGTTTTTTTGAAGGTCCGATTCGATATGTCTCTTAAAATTGATCAATACATTTTTTTCTTTATAACAGAAATATATTTATATGTCTATATATAGACGAATTTCGATTTTATTCGCATAAATTTTCGTCGAAATGAAACGTATTCTCTCCTTCGTCAAGTGTTCCGTTTGATTGTATGCCATCCTGTAAGGGTTTGAAGGAGTAGAGAATAGGGGAAAGAGAGAGAGAGAGATCCTACGTAGAGTGGTCGTCCGGATTTCCTGTCGCCTCGTTGAACTCTCCACGAGTTACGCGACTCAGCTTGGCTCAGCCATACAGGCTAATCGAACGTTACACCATTGCACCCGGTTGCTGATGTTTTTACGCTTAACCGAGACCGGAGAGGAGCGTGAAAGAGCGTGAACGAGCGTGAAAGCTTCTGCGATATCTTCTGGAAAATCTATGCCCAGAATGTGAAGTCATCAAGAAATTCTTGTGAAACTTATAAAGAACAAAAGTTACGCTCGAACGATTTGTCACTTTCATTTTCAAATATAGTCATATAGTTTTAATTCAACCTATGTATGCGTGTATAGATTATTATAGACGTAATTAGAAAAAAGTTTGCTTTAAATCAAAAATATTTAAACATGGAATCGATCACATTTACTTTTGCTTATTTCATTTGGAACACTATCGTAATTATAAATGTCTCACTTTGCAATTCTGAACGTAACAACGAACTACGTCGGAAACTAAGATCAAATATATATTATAAAAAGTTTTATATATACATATATGTATATGTAGATAGATAGATAGATAGATAGATAGATAGATAGATAGATAGATAGATAGATAGATAGATAGATAGAGAGAGAGAGAGAGAGAGAGAGAGAGAGAGAGAGAGAGAGAGAGAGAGAGAGAGAGAGAGAGAAGTCAAAAAATCATTGATGCAACGAGATGTCTATGAGAAAATAAGATCGACTCTTTGAATTTGTCGAAGAAATAAATAATTAAAAAGAAAAGAAAAAGAAAATATAATAATAAAAATGGATAAGCGAAGAGGGAAAAGAGAGAGAGAGAGTGAGAGAGAGTAGAGAGTAGAGGCATCGAAGTGTCCGAAGCGAGCACGTATCGGGTGGTTGTTTTATTACGGAATCTCTTCGCTGCCCTCGTAGAGAGGTCGACGCCTCGAGAGATCCGGCGAAGCGTGGAACGCGTGCTCGAGTGTGTGGACGGTCACGTATACACGTGCATAAAGCTCGCATGTCTCTCTCTCTCTCTCTCTCTTGTGTATGTGTGTGTATCTCTTAACTCGACTTGCTTTTCGTTTATGATTGCGTGCCTACTTCGTGTGTGCGTACGTCGCACCGACTGCGTTCATGAGCGCTCGCGCACGTTCGTTCACAGGGGAGCTCAGGTCTGTGAGCTTCTCTCTCTCTTTTCTCTCCCTCTCTTTCTCTCTTACTATCTCTCTCTCTCCCTCTCTCTCTCTCTCTCTCTCTCTCTCTCTATATATATATATATATATATATATATATATATATATATATCTATCTTTCCATCTCTCAGTCTTTTTTTTCTCCCTCGTCGACTAAGGTCGCGCTCGGGACCTCCGAACGACTATTAACGGGACAGGATCTCTCTTGAGTCTGTGTGAATCGAGCGTGCATTACCCTGGTAAAGAGATAGTAAGAAAGAGAAGAGAAGAGAGAGAGAGAGAGAGAGAGAGAGAGAGAGAGAGAGAGAGAGAGAGAGAGAGAGAGAGAGAGAGAGAGAGGACACGCGACTTGGTTGCTCGTTTAGCTTGAGTTCAAGGTAGAACGCGATGGGATTTACGCGAGGGACCATTCGCTGCTACAAGATCGAAAGAGAAAGAAAGAGACAGAGACTGAGAGAAGCTAAGAGAAGATTCTCTTTCTCACTTGTGACGTTTACCTCGAACTTTTGCAATTCTACCTATCTTCATGGTACCACCTTTTGAAGTTAACTGAAACTCAAAGGCCTATAGTCTCCACTATCGCCGCATTTCTTTCATTCTCATTCTCTTTCTCTTTTTCTCTCTCTTTCTTACGTGACCATGAGCTTTATCAATCATTGCTTCGTGAAGAAAGTTGGCAGCGTATAAACGCGTACTATACCTCGTATAGATGAACTACTAAAACTTTTATTTACGACGAAAATTCCTTTATCTATGTTTTATTTTCATTTGATAAATCATAACTCGACAATAATACTTTTGTTTATGATCGAGATTATTTTGTCTGGGATAGTGTAAATTTTTTTAGCAAACATCACGTATATTTATTTCGTTTGTTATTCGTTTATATCTACGCATTGTTCATAAACTCTGATATAATTTCAACAACATACTCAAACATCATGATCGTACATTTAATATCAGACGCCAGTAAAATAGAAAAAGAAATATGAAAAGAACAATTGTCGTTGCGGCTTTTTGCAACTTCAATTTCAATTTCGAATTTGTGAGAATCATGAATCGTTTCTTCCTCGGCTGGATCACAAAGAGCCGTATTTATTTTTATGCCTGGCCGTGCGCAAGCGAGTTCGTTTCGCCCACCTTTTCCAAGTATCGTCTCGAATGTGAGAATCTTTCGACCCGATGAAAATTTGTCTGGCAAAGCAAATTACTAAGAAACGTTTAGGGAGCTCGACTCGAAATATTATTCCTATAAGCAGACGAATCTCTTAATCTTGTCTACATTAATTAAATCCGAATAATTGAATCCTCTATTCTTTTAAACAAGACGAGATGATAACTTGCTTACCGTTTCGTGCTTACTATTTTTACGTTCTGTTCTTTTTTCATTTGCTTCGCAGAACGGAGATCTCTGCATATCTATCTTGCATCCACCGGTAGACGATCCACAGAGCGGTGAACTGCCATGCGAGAGGTGGAACCCAACGCAGAATGTTAGGTAAGATCGAATGCGTTTTACGTGAGGATCTTTCGGACTCCCTCGATCTCTTTTCTCCATTCCCAGCATCATCATCATCATCATCATCATCATCATCATCATCATCATCATTATTATTATTATTATCATCATCATCGTTTCATCGCCCTACATCGTGTATATCGATACAGGTACAAGAAAATAAACGATAAATGGATATTCCTTTGATACCTCTTACAGGACGATCTTGCTGTCAGTGATCTCACTCTTGAACGAGCCCAACACATATAGCCCCGCCAATGTAGATGCCTCGGTGATGTACCGACGCTGGCGTGACTCCAAGGGGAGAGATAAAGAGTATGAAAATATCATAAGGTAAGGAGCAAGTATCGAGAAGGAGGATGTATGACTCTTTTTCTTTCTCCGTCTTCTCTCTCTCTCTCTCTCTCTCTCTTTCTTTCACACACATACATTTCTTCACTCCATTGTTCTTACCTTTTCGTACCGTTATAACTTAGTCTTTTTCTCGCACCGCTCCTACAGTTCTAAGCGAAAGTTCTCGTCTCGTGGGAGACGTATATCGTTGATTCTCATGGATTAAAACGATGAGCGTTCCTTAACAATAATTCACGTTCGAGATTTCCTCTCATTCTCCATTTGATTTTCAATATTCGGGATAGAAAAATTTCGAGTTCTTTCGAGTTTTTTTTCTGGTTCTTTCTTTTTTATTAATTAATTAAACGAAGTTAAATAGATCGATAGAAATATATAAATCGATCTCCAAACACAATTATATAATGATATTTTATGTGGCAAATGTTTGACCATACTTATATTTGTAATGGAGATTTTTTTTTTCGAGATAAACGGTTCGTTTTTTACAATCCTCTTTTCAAGAGAAATCTAACGAAGAAAAATCGCGATATATTTGAACGTAGCAGCGTTATATGTTAATGCCTGGCAATAATTGAAATAAACGTAATCGTGATCATAAAAGGATTTCCACGCAATAAACATTTGTGTTCACAGGAAACAAGCTCAAGCTGCCAAGATGGAGGCCGAGAAGGAAGGTATCGTAGTACCAGTAACATTGGAGGATTATTGCATAAAGACACGTGCAAGGCCAGCCGAACAACAGTTGGATATGACGGATTTCTACGACGACGAATACGAATTAGACGACGACGAGGATGAACAACTTAGCGCCAGTGATTACGAAGATGGCGACGATAGCGGAAACGGAGAGTCGTGATCCATTTCTTAAGATTATAAATTACGCGAAACGCTAATTATTACCAGTTCTGTATAGATTAATAAATTAATGAGCTTCTAAACCGGACGCGCTCGCTCTCTCTCTCTCTCTCTCTCTCTCTCTCTCTCTCTCTTTCTTTCTTTCAGATTGTATACATAGATACACGTACATTATTCAAATAACAAATATACACTTTCTCTCTTTTCCTCCCTTTCGCTATTCGTTCCTCTTTCTATTTCTTTTCTCTCTCTCTCTCTCTCTCTCTCTCTCTCTCTCTCTCTCTCTCTCTCTCTTTCTTTCTTTCTTTCTCTTACTCTCTTTTTCTTTTCCATCTCTATATACAAATGTGCCACGTAAATTTTCAACTAATGCGTCGCATTGTCATATCATATGGCTTCGATTGCCGCATGATCGAAGACATCGTCAATTAACGTGTTCTCACAAGTACCGATCACACATTTCCATCTCTTGATAGTTATTTTTGACGGCACATCGAACTACTCTGACGTAAATGCCGTGTCGTTTATTATCAATTATAAATGATATTTTAATAGAAATGCGACTCTTCTTGGTTAAGCAATTGATTTACAAATTAATGAAAAGAAAATTGTAATGATTTGTTTTAATTCCCCGGAGCGGAGATATTTATCAAAAAGCTTTTTCATATCGAATCAAAATAGAATAATTGTGTTGCTATCCGAGACACGTGAAAAATGTTAAAAGAAGTTATGGAGAGCGTCGTACCGTTAAGTTGTCGGAAATACCGTGTTTACAAGCTCCTTAACTTAAGCAATATACGGTATGAATATAAGTACTTCGGTAGGAGCACCGTGCTTGTTGTGTTGTGGCTGGCACATTCGAAATAACAATGAGAAGGATCGATTGATTTACCCCTCTGGTAGAATCCTTCGTGCTATTAAATTTATACATAAAGTACAAGAATTGGTATTAGAAAAAAAAAAAAAACGAAGTACCTATTTATATAGCGAATTCAAATTTACGAGCGGGTACATCAATTGATCCTAAGTATACAATCTTATTATACATATGAAATTTATGAAAAAAAAGCATGAAATGTAAAATTACATCATAACGCGTGATGATTATTTATGCTGTAAAGCCAAAAGTATAATATCGAGAAGAGTACTACACGCCAATAATGAAAAATGAAGCAAGTTGTCCAGAAAGATTCGTATTCGAAATCTCCAGTTCGATTTCAATTAACAAGTAATCGATTTGAGATAAAGGATTTATCGAGTCTATGAATATTATAATGTATTAGTTATTATCAATTTTTCTTATCTCTAACGCAGCCATTCTTTGTTATGATTACGAATAACACGTAAAATCTAACTATCGAACTTCAACGATTAACGAGAAAGAGACTTCGATGGATTGCTTGCTTACATTTTTACGCGTAAGATAATTATTACTACAGAAAATATCTGAGTTGTAAACTACGAAATTAATGTCGGGAAAACGTTTGAAACAGGTACCAATGTATGTCTGAGATGCCTACATGCTTCGTGCTATGCCCCGAAGCAAATTTAACGTGTAATTTTAAAAGCCCCCTATTTAGAGCTTTTATAATAAGTAAGCTTATATAATGGTAACTATCAATATAAATATCTAAGTATCTAATCTTTACTGCTTCCTTTTTTTCTTAATTTTAATCGCGTCTATTATATTATCAATATCCAACAAAATAAATGTTTTTCAATTTTTTTTTCTTAATTGCAGTTACCATTTTTAATATTATAATGTTTTTATTTCCAAATAATATAACGAATTGTTAACTATATACCAAGCTACATAGCTTACTATTTTCTTAGTGACAATAAACTACAATGAGATAGCAATCATTTTTGATATACCAAATGTCGAAAGAGTTTTTTGTTTATTCCCTATCTTTTTGATAACTTATATTATTTTTTTTTTTTATTGTGAACTTCGATAATCGTAAAGTACCGATTAATAATTTGTTTCATTCGTCGAATTTAATTTATATAAGTTTTATTGAAGAATTTATATCAGTAGTTCTTACCATTGAAAATATCAATTCTTTTTTACGATAGATCAAATACCATTATTTTGTTAACAAAACTATGTCCATAAGTTGATCTTTTTCTAATTTCATATGAATTTTTTGATTGAGGACTTTTTATCAAATACTTGTGTTAGGGGGCTTTTATATCAAATAAGAGACATACTCTGTGACAATGTTCAAAGATAACTTTTCACTATTAACGTCTGGTAAAGTTAAGTTTCATCTCTTACAAGAAGCTTAAAACAGATGTGAATTGAAATAAACATAAGTTTACTATTAAGTAAAATAAATATCAGATATGGCTAACTTACTCTGTGGCAGTGTATCTGTGCTCGTATGACTGAAATTGTAAATAGTACATGAAACACACAATTTTAAAAAAACATAAAATGTGTATATGGTACTTTCACTTCGTTTTCCATCAGCCATTTTATTGAAAGACCAAAATTAAATGTTGAAAGTGTTAAACCATAAAATAAAGATGGAAGTTTATTTAAATTTTCAATATTGCCCAAGCATATACTCGGCGCTTGAAGTAGTAAGTAAAATAGTAAAAATGAATATTCCCTAGTTCCTCTAATATAATATAAAAACAAACTTCGTTTCGTGTTTCTCTTACAATTAGGTATGTAACAATAGGAAATTGTTGTGTAACATTTAAGTAATGCTAATAATTTGTATACATAATTATTTCTTTCTTCTTTTTTGTACATATCAATAAAAATCTTCATACAATTATTAATAAATTTCTAGTGCAGTAATGGCACGTGTCTCATTAATAAATTGAAATAATATTACAGTCATACTACAAACGATTAATGTTATAAGCAATATAAAAGTTCATAGAAATTAAAAAAAAAAAAAAAAAAAAATAACGTATTGTAAATTCATAATATTTATCTGTGATATACAAAGTATATTTTAAAACAAGTTTGTAAGAGAGAACTTCATTTTTACTGTATCAATGTTATTCATAATTTATTATTTGTTTCAGACAACAAGTAAGTATAATGTATGTATAATTTACATATATTTATTTGTACCATAAAGTTCGTTGTACAAATATTTTTTAAGATGTTAATATTCTAATTTTTCATACATATACGTCTTTTAGGAATTCCAACTAATATGTGATTTTTAGGTGTACATGTCTCTGGTATTAATTTACCAAGATATACTGAATAATTAAATTGCTCAGCCTGTAATTTTCTATCAGTGTCTATAATAGCCATACATTCATATCCTTGTTGGGTTTTAGCATTTAGTTTATCGTGTGTTTGATCCGCAGCATGACTAAGAGTCAAATATTGTTTGTTGCTTATGTGTTTCTTAAAAATGTTACTTCTTGGATATGTTAAATGATGGCAATTGTGTAATGATCCATAACAACACGGACAACTTACAAAAATAGCATTTCTTTTAATACATTGTTGAATAACTAAATCAGTTGCTACTCCACAAGCATGCAAAGATAAACCTATATTAAAATTTCCTTTAAAATAATCCAAATTACACTGATAAAATTTAATATTAGTCAATTTCAACAGCTTCACTCTTTCTTTTGCTCTATTTAAAGATTGTTCTTTATTTTCTAATAATATTATAGTACAATTTGGTAAAAGATATGCAAGTAACACTCCAAGGTGACCACTACCAGAACAAAAATCTACAATAACATCATCTGCTTTTGCTAATTTTATAACAGGTTTACATAGATTTTCTAACTGCTCAGATTTTCTTTTCAGACGAGAAGGTGGTAAAGATCCACCTTCTGGAGTTATGTCAAAAGGAACATTTGTCCAATCAAAACATATTTCTGCACCAAAGGTTTCTGCATCAAGCTCACTTATAATTTCTGCATTATGAATAATTTGCATGGAATATTCTATATCTTTTTGTTTTGTGTAGATACGACTTTTTGGTTTATATCTTTTAGGATCACTTTTATATAAACTTTCATTAGAAACTTGAGGAAGTATATAATTAATTTCATTATTAATTTTTTTTTCTTGAATAGATAAGCAACTTAAACATTCCAGTATAATATGATCTTGAATCATTCGTTCGTACCATTTAGTTACCAATGGTAATAATTTAAGTATTGCGTCACTTGAATATATTGTAAGCAATATATGCACACAAACAAAAATAATTATATCAGCTAACGTAATATAAGAACCTTCTGCATATTTATGTTCTGGTATTTGAGCTTTATATTCTGTTCTTACATCTTGCATACTTTTTTTCTTGGACACTACATATTTGTATAGATTATGTATCCTTAATGGTTGCGACATATGACATTCAAATCTTGCAAGACTATGAGGCAATTCTACTTGATTCGAACTACCTAAATTAAGAAATTTTAACATGTTAATCATATCTATTTCACAAAACTTAGTCCAGACACTGCTTTCCAAACAAGCTAATAAACATGATTCTTTAAATCCCAACAAAGATCTACAGTAATGTAATGGACAATCTATGAGAGTTGATTTTATAATCTGTCTTAGTATAGCACAAAGTCCTGCTATGTAACTTGTTTTATTTAAAACTATACTAGGTAATTCACAAGAATTTACATCATGAGGAATCTCTTTTTCATCTATAATTTCATATACAAATTGAGATATATCTATAATATACGCGCATTCATTTAACTTTTGTTTAGTTTGAATCAACTTAATATTGATCTCAGAATTGCAATATTTTATTGTAAAAAGAGTTATGATCGTTTCTATTGGAGCAAGGCATAAATCAGTCAGTGAATATATCTCTAAATATGCTTCATCCATTTTTCAGGTTTTTGAAACCACTAAAATATATTATATAATTATAAAAAATTTATAAACAAATTTATTTTTCACTTACTATACACTAGCTCTTAACTGTCTGGCAACTTTGCGAATAATTCTTTGCCTTAGTATATTTTCTCTCCAATATACACTAATACAAGAAATAAATGCTAAGGCAAACATAAAACCTTCAAATTTCCAAAATGCTCTCTCTTCTAACCATGCTACTCTGTCACAACTGAAACATAAACCATTTAAATATACATAAAAAAAATTCATCTTTATTTTAATAAATTCCCATTAACTATAAATTACCTTCTTGTTATAGTTTCTCCACTTTTACACTTTAAAACTTCTTTATATCTTGCATGAATACACACTGTAATACTTTCACTTGCAATTTCAAAAGCATCGCATGGATGACATTCTGTAATTATCTCATATTCATTTCCCGATACACAAACAGTATTATTCTCAAAGTTATCAAGATAAAGTTTATTTGGAGAATTTGTCCAGTGACTTTCAACGATCAACACTAGAATTGTTAATCTATATAAGGTAAAAAAGAAATTATTCTATTTATGTACATAAACGATTATTTATTAAAGAATTTTATAAGACAAAGTAAACAATGATCTGTTTACATATATTAATCACGAACAAAATGTAAAAAATGTTAAAGACAATCATTGAAACGTGAATTACAACTGACCCTCCTAATAAAATTATACCTAACAACATTCGCTTCTTTGTACAAGACTCAATCATTTCGTATGTTTCTACTTGTATTTACACTCTTAATTCAAGTTATGCTATCCTCTCATAATAAAGTTAATATTCATGTGTACAATGTACAGCACCATAAATTATTTTCGAAAAAATGATATGAGATGATATTGAAAGTCGATGTTGATCGATGCGCCACTCTGTGTTAAGTTTCGAAAGCTTGTTAAGTACTTCAATAGTACCAACGTGATTTTAATTTTAAATTGGAATATTTATAACAAAAAATAATAAATTATAAAATAAAATATTACGTTATGTTATTTCGTTAAAATGAAGTTATTAAACATTCCGTAATCTATAAATATTTCAATTTTTTAAATGTTTTAATTGGAATATTCGTTTTTATTATTAATTAATTTTTTTTGTAAATTTTTCTGTTCTTTTGTGAATTGTATACATTCTGTTTCTACTGATGATGCCAATTTTATAAGTATAAGAATTTTTTCTAAAACTGGATTATTTTTCTGCAAATGTCGAATCCAAGATACTGCGGAATCTTTACTAGATGTACCAGTAGCACATATTGCAAAGTAAACACCATCCTCTTGCTCATGTACTGTAGGTGCTTCAACGATCTTATTTGTCTTCCAAAATGGAATTTTAATCTTGCTAACATCTACAAAGAAATATGGATAATCTTTAACGAATACAGTCAATTACTTTTAATACAATAGATATCATTAACTTACCATCAGGATCTTCATATTCATAAGTACTCTTTTCTGGGTCTGATCTCAAAATAAAGTAATCGACTGACTGATTTGCAATCCAAATCTTGAAAGGACCTTCTACGTACATAGGCAAATCCTTCCTTAATTTAAAATGTTGTGCTACTAAATCTTTTTGAATGGGACTCATAGCAGATATTATCCATGTATCTTCAATAGATTCCTCTATATCTTTTGTCTCAAATTCAGATATAAGTGTTGTTACATCAACACTACTTATCTTTTGTATTGCTATTCTGGCAAGTATTTTTGGATCTGTAGGTACTGGTATAGGAACAGGCCAAGGATTTAAATTTTTAAACTTAGGCATCCAATATAACATTCGCCATAATTTTTTCAATGGTCTACCATGTTTACCAAAAATATTTAAAAGAATATCTTGTATTTCTTCATCAGGTATTATGTTATTATCTTCCATTTGTTGTAATAGATCAATAGCAGTATCTTGATGTTTTGGATAATATTTGAACACGACATTAAAATAATTTTTTGGAATATATGGTCCTTTTGGAAAAATATTTAATAAGGCTTTATAAACTTCAATATCTTTGTTTATACCATAATCTTTCATGTATTTCAAAGCTAATTTAATAAATGCTATTTGACCTCTTTTATATTTTTCTTGTTCATAAATCCTTATAATGTCAATGAAAGTCTCTTTTCGTTTTTCTTTTGCATTTTCAAACAAAGATATCATAAGGGTATTACTTTTCTTTGTTTCCTCTTCTTTATAAAGATTTTGAGCAATGTGGAATAAACGATTTGTCGTTAAAGGCAGAATTAAACAATTTTGTTCATTAAATTCCTTTTTAGTTATTACAAAATACCTAAACACTAAACTATTACTGTTTATTAAATATCTAAGGAGTATTTTATTACCGATCATTTTATTTATAAGATAAATTCTTAATATATATATATATATATATATATATATATATATATACAGACTTTTTTATTATTTACTTAGATATTTAGAATTTATTTCTAAATTGTATGTATTAACAATCTAACCTCATTTACTTCGAATGTGTTTTGAGAAAACAGAGCGCTACTCTGTATGATTCCATTGATAAATTGGACTTATCAAAGCATTGTTGATAAAACAATTTATTATTTTAATATTGATAGTTAAAGTAATGTTTATAAATAAAATAACATTTATAATAACGATAATAAATTTACGGATATTAATTAAATTAATATAGCACATGTATTGTCAAAACAATCATTAATTCATGTATTGATTTGATGTTGCGAGGGTGAACATAATGTCTTAGAAGTTCAAACTTCGCGATAGTGATTGTAAAGAATATTATTAAATTCATTTATATAAAATGTCTCAGCAAGAATCAATATATGATTTAGCTTATCGTGGTAAGACGTCAGATGTGAAAATTCTACTTAATGAAACTGAATCTTTGAAAACACAAACAGACGGCGTAAGTATTCAAATTTAGTAAACTATGATCGACGATTGAGGTTATAAAATGAACATTAAACTGCATATTTGTTTTTTAGAATGGACGAATGTTGATACATTGGAGTGCTTTAGGCGGACACGATGATCTAGTTAGATATTTATTATCTCTCGGTGTACCGGTTGATCCAACAGACGACGTGAGTTTATATTTTGTTTATTTTGTATCACGATGACAAAACTGGCAAGGAAGATTTCATTTCGTACGTAATATAAATGAGCGGGTAATTTCAATATTCTTTTTTTACGTATACCTATATCACTCGTAAAAAACGTACGATATTGTCTTGCATTGAATTTTCGCACCATTAATTATGAAAAAAATTTAAATAATGAAATATAATTTTAAACAATTTTTTTATTCAATGATCATTTCATAGACGAATATGACACCATTAATTTTGGCAGCCTCTGCTGGACGAGAAAAAGTTGTTAACACTTTGCTTGCCGAAAGTGCAAATGTTAATGCAAAGACTGTGGATGGACATTCGGCATTGCAATACGCAGCATCGAAAAATTGGAAGTCAATATGCGTTGCATTGCTCGAAAAATATGCGGATATAAATATCACTGACAAAAGAGGAGCGACTCCTATGCACAGAGCTGCTTCAAAAGGAAATATTGCAATAGTTAAATTGTTAATAGAATATGGAAAAGATTTAAAGATAGGTCTTGTATTATTTGATGATTTTTGTGAACATAATTAATGAATCTCATCTTATGTTAATATATGAATGTTATGTGAATCATTTATTTTAGATCAAAAGGACGCATATGGAAATACCGCGTTGCATCTAGCTTGCGAGGAAGATCGTTTGGAAGAAGCAAAATTGTTGGTTATAAATGGCGCCGATATAACGTTAACCAACAAAGAACGCAAAACACCATTAGATCTGGCGAGTCCTAGATTAGCTCGAACGCTTAAACAACTAAAGGAAGACCCGATAACAACTTAATGCTTTTTTTGTTATATGTCAATTATACTTGAATGTATTGATTGTCTGTTATGGAAAAAAAAAGAAAAAAAAAAGAAAAAATAAATAAATAAATAAAACAATACTTTCTACGCGTGATTATATAAATAAAAAGACTCCATGATTAGTGCTTAATTTGATCTACTATTTCAGCATTTATTATACTTTTTTCTTATATACTTATGATGCAATCAACGTTTATATTTATTCCATATAAAACATATCAAAACTCTTCCTTCCACGTTATTTCAAACTTCTCACTTTTCACTCCTAGTTTCATTGTATATGACGCTAACCCCGATTATCGAATACTTTCACAATGATCACTTCTCGTTACAGTTTCAATTAATTATCATGTCCTTTACGTTGCATTTGAAAATGTTTTCTTTTATTTTTTTAATCTTTTTTTTTTTGTATGCGGTAACGGCAAATAGGACATGATACAAAAAAAATAAAAAATAAAAAAACAACGAGAAATGAACATCTCAAAGCGATTATATACACAATTCACAGTGGTCACAAATGGAAAAATTTCTAGTATTAAGAGATTGCATATCATTTTAATCGGCTTTAAGCATCGACATGATATGTTGCCTCTGAAATCAACAGCACGTATAATGGCAGTTCCGTTTTATTTGTTTGTTTGTTCTTTTACTTTTCTTATTTTCAGAATCATGCCTTCGAAATTTTGCCTAAAATATCTCTAGGAAGCCATAGTTTAACACCTTATTTCGTTTAATATATTAAAGGCCTATTATTAATTAGTATTTCCATGTTTGCTAGTCGCATCAAAATATATTCTAACCCTGGCACAATGTTTGCTATAAATGCCTTTTGGTACAAAGGATTCCATAAAATGTGTATGTAAAAAATGCATGTATAAAACATCTTCACGATACTTGGGTCGATGATCGCTTTAACGCAATTTGTGAAATTTGCATCTATATATTTGAATCCACCCAAGTCAGACGAATTTGAGTCACAATGTATTTTCTTTTTTTCACATTCCTTTTTTTCTTTTCTTTTAATCGTTTCCCTAATCAGTTCATTTCAAAAGGTTAATAACAACTGAATAGTTAAATCAAAAAATCATAAATAAAATTATAATGTCTTAAGTACAAAAAAAATAAAGTCTTTGCGTCACACTGTTATCTAACTTCCCCAAAAATGTAATTGTGCTTAGAATTAATAGAGGAATCAAATCTTAAACGCAACGATCGTATGAATGCAATGATATAACGTGACAAATATTACACTATAGTATAAATATTTCACCTAAATGTTAATCGCTAAAGAGAAAGCAAGCAGTATGTACGAAAGACGAAATGCAATTGAAAACTTCAAATGTACGAACCTTTTAAAATGAAACTGGAGTACAACTATCCTTCTCAATTTGTCGTATTTTATTTATATGATCCGCATAGTATTAGTTTAATTGTGATACTATTTGTGATAATAATAAAATATTATAATAATTAATAATACTAATAATAATAATAATAATAATAATAATAATAATAATAATAATAATAATAATAATAATAATAATAATAATAAAATTAATAATATATATATGTGTATGTGTGTGTTGGAGGATGTTGTTCATAGCAACAAAAATATAATGTAATAATAATAATAATAATAATAATAATAATAATATTAATAATAATAATAATAATAATAATAATAATAATAATAATAATAATAAAGACTAATATCTTAATGCTATCTAATAGTTTTGTTAAGTTGTTATAAATTATGCAGTAATCCGCTTTGTTATTGACTTCTATTTTTCTCGATTACAACTTCTGCATCATATCAATTTAAAATCATGCTTGCATTCATACCGCTCGGCGGTCAAGTTATTAATTAATAAGTTGTAAAATTATATACATATCCTTAAACAAAAAAGACTCTTCTTCTTCTTCTTCTTACACTCGACGTCTCATGGCATTTTATGGGAAGCATATAAAACTCTAGTGAAAATAAGGAAGAAAACAAGTAGAGTAGTATACAAACAAAGAAATAATTACTTCCTATAAACTATTATCCAATTCGCAGGATCAATATACAAAGATCCATCTTTATATATCTCTTAATAGCACTCTTAAGAAACAGGACTTTTATGCGTTATCCTCCTTGTAAAATTTTATCACTGAAAGCGAATATTAGATCGAATGTACTAAATTCAATTGACTTTATATAGTCGATGTTTACATAAGATCGAGAAATTCCGCTATCGTTGTCGCTTCGTAACGTGACGCAGGCTGTTTTCCTCGTTTTTGCACATTTTAAAAGATTTATAGGATTTCAATTAGTATTTTCTTCCCCGTCGATACTTTCGTCTTGCGTTGTCGAATCATCACCGGACCCTCCAGTTTGTACAGATCCACGTTTTAGCCTCGTAGAGCTCAAACTTATAGCTGGTCCACCACGCCTTTAAACAAATTTACGAAAAGAGGGTTGCGTGTTATGCGCCTATAGAAAGGTCTTATACTCCAATTGCATTTATAATTATTTCATTATTTCGAAAATGTCAATTATCCGAATTGTCTATTAGATATTTACCTCAATTTGTTCTTCAGATTTGCTACTTCACGTGTAAGTTCCTCTTGAGATTCCAGCATATCATCCATCTCTCTTTGAGCTTTTCGCTTCATAGCTTTGTGTCTACTGATTTCCTCTTCTGCTTCATCTAACTGTCTTTTCAGTGTCTTCATTCTAGCATTTACTTTTTCTACTTGCTCCTTGTATTGATCGGCGTTTCTCCTCTCATCTTCTAATTGTATAGTCATTTCTTTCAATTTCTTTTCTAATTTGCGATTGATCTTTTGTTGAGCAAACCTTTCCTTTGCTTCCGTCTCCAGTTGCTCGTCCAAATTATTTATCTTCGATTCTAATTGCTGTATTGTAGCTTTTGTCTTGGCACGTTGAGCAGTTTCTAATTCGGCAAGTTTTGCTTTCAATTCCTTGTTTTGTCTTTCCAATAGCATTCTGTGAGATTCAAGTTTCTGTGTCGTAGATCGTTCGGTAGCCAAATCAGTCGACAATTGTTCTATTGAGATCTGTCCCTTTCTTGCACGATCCACAGCGACCTCAGAAATGGATTGTTCCTCTTCTAATTCTTCTTCCAAAGTAGCGATTCTTGCTTCAAGTCTACGCTTCTCATCGAGCATTAAAGTTCCCTTATTAGCATTGTTGTTAACTTCCTCTTGAAGTTCATCTCTCTCGTTTTCAGCCGCTCGTCTAGCGCGTTCGCTGTTAGCCAAGTCTTCCGTTAGTTGCATCAAATCCGCTTCAAGACTCTTTACTTTCCTTTCCGATTCTTTCGCACCAGCTGCTAATTCATCCCTAGCCGCCCTGAATTCTTCTATTTCTCTAGTATAATCCTTTATTTGTACTTGTAATTTTTTCAATTGTTTCAATGCATCCTCTTTCACTTTGTTATGAATCTCCAATTGTTGCTCCATATCTTTGTAATCGCTCTCCATCTTTTTACGTTGAGCTATCGCAGCCGCCCGTTGCTTTCTTTCGTCATCTAATTCGGCTTCAACATCACGTAATTGCTTGACCAACCCTCGGCGCTTTTCTTCCGCTTGTTCCTCCTTCGCTTGAAGATCTCTTTCGAATTGCGCACGTAAAGCTTGCATATTTACTTCCAATCTTAATTTTGCATCTTCAGTAAACTGCAATTCGTCTTCCAATTCTTCTACTTGAGATCTTTGTTCAGCCAATTGCGATTCCAAAGCACGTTTAGCTTTTTCCAATTCATGTACGTTTTTGTCAGCTGTACCTTGATTATTCACCAACTCATCCAATTCCGATTGGAGCCCGCGACGTCCTCTTTCTAATTCTTCGACCTTCTCATTAAGTTCGTCTAATTCTCGCGTTAATGAAAGAACTCTAGTTTCTTTCTCACGTGCTTCTCTTTCCGCGTTGTCTCTCTGTTCCGCATATTGTTCCGACACGGCCTTCTCTTCTGCAAGTACCTTGTCGAAATTCTTCTGTTTCTTTTCTAATTCTAGCACCTTGGCTCGTTGCACTTCCAATTCGATGATACTGTCTTCCAATTCGGCTTGTATCTTCTTTTTCGATTTATCTAACTTGTCATTAGCTGCTTGCAATTCTTCAACTTGTCTTTGAAGTGCCTCGATATCTTTTGCGCAACGTTTCCTACTTTCTTCCAATGCTGCTGCCGCTTCTGCCTCTTCCTCGGCACGTTTCTTCGCTTCTACCAGCTGAGCGTTCAAATTCAAAACTTGTTTTTCCAAGCCACGTTTTGCCTCCTCTTCTTCTTCTAATTGTTCATGTATACTTTCCTTCTCACTTTCCAACGCACGAAGTTTCGAACTTAATGCAAGCTTCTGTCTGGTCTCTTCCTCTAATTGTTGTTGAAGTTCCGTGAATTGTGATTCACACGTTGCCGATGCTTTTATAGCGGCTGAAGCCTTCAATTCCGCTGCTTCTAATTGTTGCATAACGCTTTCAGCCTCTTGCTGAAGTTTCGTTACCTTTTCTACCAATTCTTGTTTGTTTCTCTCAATTTCACCTAATTTGGCGCTGACATCGGCTAACTGTTGCTCTGCTTGTTTACGACGACGATCAGATTCTTGTCTGCTCGCACTAATCGATCTCAATTCAGTAGCCAAATCTGCATTTTCAGCCTCGAGAGAACCCTTTGCTTTCTCTAAAGCAGCTTTAGTTTTCTTCAAGGCATCCATTTGTTCGTTCAAAGCTGTTAACTCTTGCGTATGTTTATGTCGCATATCGGATAACGTAGCTTCGTGTACCGATGTTTCTTCCTCAAGATTCTTCTTCAAAGTAGCTAATTCTTGTTCACGTTTGCTTCTTAATTCTTGCTGGGCTGCAGTAGTATCCAATGAATCCAGTAATTCGTTTTTCAATGCTTCCAATTCCTCGTTTAAATCTCGCTTTAATTTTTCTGCCTTACTACGCGCCGCTTTTTCTGCTTCTAAATCTTCCTGCAATTCGGCTAATTGCGATTCCAATTCTCTTAACGCTTTTTGTGCTTGCGCCTTTGCCGCACCTTCTTCGTCCATCTTTGCCATCACTTGATTCAGTTCCTCTTCGCGTTTTCCCAATTGCAATTGTAATTCTTCGACTTGCGTTTTTCTTTCGGAAAGTTGTTCCTTCAAATCCGACACTTCGGTTTCCACTTTTCTCTTCGATCTATCCACTTCCTGTCGTTGTTGATGATCCTTAAGTAATCTCTCTTCGAGGTCCGCTATGGTTGCTTCGTGTTTCGCTTTTAATTTTGATAAATGTTTTGCTTTCTCTTCTTCTTCTGCCAAAGTTTGAGACAAATCGTTCGCGCGTTCCTCGAGAATTTTTTTCTCCTTGAGCAGTTTCTGATTGGTATCATCCGAAAGTGCAAGGTCTTCCTCGAGTTTCTTAATTTTTGCATCGCACTGTACCTTTTCAAGCTGTAGTTTCTGTCTAGCAGCCTCTTCCTCTTCCAATTGCTCTTCTAAATCGCTTATGTTCAATTGCAATTTTTTCTTCTCTTGTGTCAATGCCGCACTCCTCTCTTCCTCCTCTTCGATGCGCGCTTCCAAATCATGCAATATCTCTTCTAACTCCTGCTTACGCGCAGCCAATCTTGCTCGCATTTCCTCCGCCTCGGCGCAAAGTTCTACCTCAGCTTGCAACTGTTCGGCTAACATCGTTTTCTCTTCGATGGCTTGTTGATACTTACGTTCGTATTCTTGGGCAGAGTGTAATTGTGATTCGAGTTTATCTCGAACTTGCTTCAATTCGTCTTCCTTTTGGGTGAGTTTCTCTTCTTGTTTTGTTACCTCTAACAAAGGCTTCACTTTGGTGTAAAGTCTCCACCATTGCCAATTACGAAGCTTCAAGTAAGCTGCACAGTTCCTTTGTATAATACGAATGGCGTTCAATTGTTGTAAACGTTTCTGATAATTGCGACGTGCCAAGAAACCACGACAGAATGCTTGGAAGTTTACGATCAAATCGGTTATCTTGTAATCTCTTTCCTCTTCGAGATGAGCCAAAACACCGGCACGGAAGAATATCTTTGATTGACCAACTCGATAAAGGTTTGGATCCAATTCTAATGCTTGAATCTAGAAAGAAACGAATAAAAATAAGAATCAATGTGCTTTTAAGCAAAATTTCGTATTAAAGAGAAGATACATACCATTTTCTCGCAAGCCTTCTTCCCGTCCATGAAACCTTTCGGGATAACGTTCGGTGTGAGTAATTCATAACGCTGTCTAAATTCCTGGAATGGAATTCTATTTGGGAAACCTTGTCTGCAGATACGTATTCCCTCTAACACACCGTTACATCGTAATTGATCCAATACTAAAGGAGCATCTATTTTACCAGCTCTTTTCTCATGATTTGGAATAATACACCTGACAAAGTTCGGATTGGTATTTTTCAGGGTCAACATTAATTTAGCCAATTGCTCTTTATACAGTTGAGATACCGTTCTAAACATGCCTTTTCTAGTCCTTGCACCAAACTGTGTATCCGTCAGCGCTTGTTGCGCCATGCCTACGATTTCAGCGTCTTTCCAAATATGGCAGACGAATGGATCCTGGGATGCCTGTAAAAGGCTCACCACGTTCTCGTTCAATGGATCCATGTTTTTCATTAGCCATTTGGCCGCCGAATAATCCACTTTACCGGCATAATGTATAATAGCAAAGTCAGCGACACCTCGAAAATCTGTTTTCATAAATTTGGGATGCACGCTGTGTGCACCGACGAGTTTCTCGACGAACGTTTTATCGGTCGCTTTGGGGAACCAACATTCTTCGTCCAATAAAGCCATGATACCCATTGGTTTGTCGATCAAATCGATCGTAGGTTGAAGATCAAGTCCAAAGTCGATGAATTTCCATTCGATACCTTCTCGCTGATACTCCTCTTGCTCGAGAATGAACATAGTGTGATTGAATAACTGTTGTAACTTTTCATTCGTGTAATTAATGCATAGCTGTTCGAAGGAATTCAATTCGAATATCTCAAAACCGGCCATATCTAAGATACCTATAAAACTGGCACCTTGTCTTTTCGTTCTATCCAAAGATCTATTGATCCTGTTAACTAACCAACGAAACATTCGTTCGTAGCATGCCTTTGATATAGCTTCCACCGCAAATTCTACCTGTTCCTTTGTCTGTGCTTTAGTTACAAAGTCCCTACCGACTTTGATTCGAGGTTTTAAGAAAGCTTTTGTCATTTCTGTTACACTGAGACCTAACAGATGAGATATTTTTTGTGCTACTGTATTATCAGGTAAAGTCGCTTGATCGGAATTACGTTCTTGACGGAATTGCATGGAACCGAATAGCATCACTGCAGAAACAATGCGGAAGATCGATGAGAAATCTTCGTTAGTCATACCCATGATGTGCATCGATTTCACTGTTGAGAAGAATTCAGCGGAATCATCGACTCCTGGTACAGGCAGAATACCATTGGATAAGAACGGATAATGTTTAGGGTCCTCCAATATAAATTCCTCTGTAAAGAAAAAAAGAAAAATGTAATAATCAAACGTTCTTATATTTCTTATCATGATCAATATATCACCTTAGTTATTTATCGGTACATACTTTTTTGTTCTGATGAGGCACCAGCAAGCAACTGGTAAAATATATGGAAAGTTCTTTCATCCTTGGCTTGTCTGATCGCTCTTGATTTCTCTAAAAGATACGTCTCAATATTTGCACCTGCGATATAACCAGAGGCATCGAAATTTATCCTAATAAATTTGCCCTAAAAGACAAGCAAGAAGAGAGAAAGAAATTGATAAATATCGTACATGAGTAAATGTTACTAATGCTAATTGTCAGAAGTGCTTACGAAACGAGACGAGTTGTCGTTCTTCACAGTCTTTGCGTTTCCGAATGCTTCTAAAATTGGATTTGCTTGAAGGAGCTGTTGTTCGAGTTCGCCCTATAATAAAATATAAAAGCAAGATGATAAGCATGGGAGATTAAAAAAAAAAAGGAAAACAGAAAAGATCATACAGATTTTTGACAAAATGTAAGCACATATAATGAATTTCAGAAAGGGTTGACAATTTCATCAACGACAATAAGTAATTCTTTTGTAATTTTTTTTTCTTTTTTATATATAAATTTTATCTCGATTATATCAATTTTAAATACTTATTGTCGTTTTTGTTTAAAATTATAGCAGGGCATAAAATATAAGCTGCCAATAAAGCATTGCATGTTCATTTATATGCTGACGATAAAAGAAAAAAAAGAAATAGAAATGCTTTCTGCGAACGACTATTTTCCATTGATGCTTTCAATATTATCTTTTTTTTTCCAATATCTTTATTGTCCTTTCAGAATACAGTAAAAAAAAACACTGGTATGGACTGATATCGAAAATAGACTTATATACATATACAAAGCATATACCACGATATACGGATGCATCAACATTTGATATTTTCCAAATAATAAGTAAAAGAAACGATGAGCATGAAAAACTGCAACGTATTGGCTAACTGATATTTTTGCTAAAACTTTTTACTGCCGATTGTCAATTACATCTTTTTCAAGGTATTAGTATACATATCCCCAAACAAGTTATACAAATATACACAAGCTTATTGTTAACCAATTGGAAGTACGATTATATATATATATATATATATATATATATATATATATATATATATATATATCAGGTGACCTATAACTTGAAGGTATTATCGGAGCGTAAGAATATTATAACAAATTATAGCTACAATATTATATTGGTACTATAAATTCTTGCGAAGTATCATTATATAATATTCATTTAAAAACATAATCTTTCTTCTTTTTAATATGACGATTGAAGTACTATAAAATTTGATTTAAAAAAATAAAAAAAAAAAAAAAAAGAAAAAGAAAAAAGAGAGAGAGATTAAATAATAATGAAATAGAGATAATAAAGTATTAATAGATTTTTAATACCGGCTACTTTCTAAAACTCCAAAGCGATTGAAGGATAGGAAAATTTTAAATATTAATAACACTAAGGATTAAAAGGAATAGACGACACCAATTTTACGACACCACATCCAAATAATGTTAATAATTGTTTTTTTCTCCTCCTCACATTAATTACCGCAAACTTGTCCGACACACTCCCAGATGCCTGGATCCATAAGCAGCGAGAAAAAAGTGAGGAAAGATCTTTGTTAGACAGCAATGAAAAATTAACTATTATCGTTATATATATAAATCGTTCGTTAACTGTTGCACTTTTGTTGCATTGTTTTATGTGTATATACAATTTATTAAATATTATTCATTATTACCAAAGTCCAAAACCAATTGTTAGTAAAGACAAAAAAGAAAAAAAAAAAGAAAAAAAAATAAAAATAAAAAAGAGGAAAAAAGAAGAAGCAGATAACATTGATTGCGTTTGATTGAAAATGTGATTACTGAATTTAAATACGTATAGGTTTTTGTTTTATATCGACTTACTATGATTAACGCCGGGCTTGGGGTCTATTGATGGAAGGCAGCCAAAATGTCAGCACCGAAAACGAAAGAATATTTTCAATATTAAATAACGTTCCATATTTTTTTCTTTCGAATCGATATTTCCATTTTTCTCTCCATTCTTCGTATCTTATCACGATAGGTTTATGGTAACACGTAAAGGGATCGAATGAAATCATGATAGATACAAGCACCAGGTATGAATATATGTACCTTGGGAGAAAAAAAAAAAAGAAACTAGTTGGGCCATGGCCTCGCATATGCATTGCTCTCACGGTTCACCGATCTTTGCTGTTACTCGCATATATATACGGGTATACATATATATATAATACCATATATGAGTATCTAACCAACGAGATTTCAGCTGTCCTCGCATATTATTTTATCATTTATTTATGTAACGAACTTTCATTGTCCTCTTATCCATCCTAAATCATTTCAAGCCTGGTTTAAAAGAACATGAATAATGTATCTACTCCAAAAGGAAGGATTTCTAACGTGAATGAATTTATAAACCTCTTGGTAGAACCGACGACGTGTCTTTTACTCTCGCGGTCCAAAATACAAACCCCAGTCTCTTCTCTACTGCCTTCTCGTTACCGTTTATTTACACGCTCGATACTTGCTTTTGAGGAGAGGCCAAAAAAAAAAAAATAATGATTATTATTATTATTATTTGTATCATAATTATTATTATTACTTGAAAAGATTTTTTTTTTCTTTCAGAAGATATGACTTAGGATTTTCTTCGAAGAAAGTAAATTTATGATGATACTGAAGTTTACGACAAAATCGTCTAATACGGTTTAGGAATATTGAATTATTTCCAATAAAAACATTGAAAAATAGAATTTAAAAATATTCTACATCCAAAGAGTACGTTGTTAAATTTAACAAAGTTCTTAGAAATGTATAAAATCTTCAATGTATTCAATATATTATCCATTCACTTGCATCTTCATTTGGACAAATTTAAAAGGTATTTTTCTTTGGGAAAAACTAGTTTAGGCATCGTTTTCACATGACGATGAGTCAGAGAGGATTAAGTAGGTTGCACCGTATACGCATGTGTATGCGTGTGTGTGTGTGTGTGTGTGTGTGTGTACGTGTGCGCGTGTGACTCAAAGTAACTTGGGTTGATAAATAGAGCGTTTATCTGAAAAAGGAGAGGTCCTTCGAGAGGAACGTCGCGCGTCTCTCGATGGTCGCGAGTCTGCATATACTAATGGAGATTGAAAGAAAACGAAACGCAATATAAATAGATTGAACATGATCGACGTTAGAATCCTATCATCGCCATTATTCTATCCCTATATATCATGAAGCAAGCTTGCTTAGACTAATCGAAATCGTATTAAAGTTACCGTGGCCTTCGACAGGATGACATAAATGATCGTTCTTCGTAGCAATTTATAATCTATAAATTCATACGGGCGATAACTCTATTTTCCATCTCGATAGAATAACGCTTATATTCTAATACAATTCTAAACGCGTTTAAATCATAAAAAAGATCACGATCCAAGTGTTTTTCTTTATGATAAAAATTTGTTCGTGTTTCTTTAAGAGAATATGATCCATACATCCAATTAGAAAAGATTAAACGATCGAATAGTTCCCATATTTCCCGTAAGATATTTTAGTACGCTCCAGAAACGAACGATCTTTATTTATCAAAGATGACCGTGGTTTATACGTACGTACGTCACAGTTCAAGCTTTGCATTTTCAGACGACGCATTGCTACCACGGATATATAACAAAGAGCTTACTGTATGCAATCGAGAAACGAATAAAGAAAGTCGCTATTTTTAAAGGCACTCGTAGTATATGTTTGAATAAAAGTGAATGGTAAGAAATTTATTTCGTAAAAAAGAAAAAAATAAGTAAATATCAAAATCCTAGGATAAAAAAGGAAAAAAAAAAAAAAAAAAAAGAAAAGAAAAGATAATTGTATCAAATCGATGGTATCAAAAGTATTTTTGTATTATGTTTTCTTAAATAATTTCATTTAGTACGCGTAATTATTAATTAATTATTCATGAAAATAAATCTAGAATAATGTATATCTACGTGTTACGCTATCATCGGCAAGCAGTTAACGATTTGTAATTAGTGAGATAGGATGAACGATGTATCACGTAGATCAAGAGATAAGATTACTAATTCATAATGTTTCTCTAATGGCATTTATAACAAATGTAATAACTATGAAAGTTCTCAAGTATAATTTTTATAGATTAGAGTAATACGCTTTTAATGGTCGGATCTATAACTAATTGTAAGTATACATTAACTGTACATCCTATACAATAAAATTAATAAAAATACACGTACACGTAAAGACGTCTTATTTGTATCGAGCTAATATAAACACATATATGTATAAAGAAATAAATATCACATTTAATTGGGAAATGCGCATTGTTGAGTTGTTCGAATTTAAATAAGCGGTTTGAAATGATGTCATGATTCGGAAATTGAGGTTGGAATTCCGCTAATGCGGACTCTGTGGTTACAAAATCTTCCGATTCACAGAAATGCTAACTTCCTGTCATCAATTGGCCCATTTACCTGAAGAATTCGTGAAAAACGAATCGAATTTACTGATCAAACGATATAATAAAAGTTACTGATATAAAAATCGTTACGAAACTGACTCAACTAGTTAGAATATATTAATTTAATCATTCAGTTCTCTATATTCAGTTCTAATACATATTAGAACGTTATAAAAATAATATTCGCAGATATCGGATCAGTATCAATGGAATGATTTCTTGAAATACGCGGTATCTCGATAGCGATCTCGATGACGTTTATATTCATTCACGATCGAGTTACATTAATGTCTTATACTTGTATTTATATAGATATGAATATATGTACTTTTAAATGATGAAATTATCCTTTGAATATGTATTTGCTTGAATAATGCTAAAAAGTTAAAAGTACCCTCGGAAAGATATTTTTTGATCTTTAATCGTTAGATATACTATCAACACACAATATATCTTATTAACCTAATGTTTTCCATTTAATTCATTGTTGACCGGTCACGAGTATGCTTCGAGTTTTGTATGCATGCAACTTATGTAATTATTAAAGTAAATATGCGATTCGTGCAAATTGAGAATTTTTTAATATTTTAATAATGATTTTAATTCAATTATAAACTGGAAACATTCAATTATAGCCAGAACATGGAACATATTATATTTTTTCCGTATAATGGCCGGTCACCAACACGTTTCAATATTAACGAAACAATTTTTCTTTCACCTTATCTCCTAAATTTCTTCTTAAAGAAAACAATTTTCTTTTTTCTTAGACACTCTATACATACACTGGTATCTCTCCAGAGAGAAAAAGATACAAAAAGAAACTAGAAAGAGAAAGAACATTTCTAACTTACGGACTAAAAAAGAATGTCCGTGTGTTAAGTTCTTACCGCATTGGACTTGGGTTTCGAAGCAGCAACATACGCCAGATATTGAATGACCTTCTTCGTGTTCTCGGTCTTGCCTGCTCCAGACTCACCAGTACACAAAATGGACTGATCCTCGCGATCTACAAAGTACATAACGGTTTTTTTTTCAGATATACAAATATTCTTTCCATTATCGTTTGTCGCTATTACGTCATGTACCATTTTTTCAATAGTACATTGTAAAGTATCGAAAACGTACGTTATCGTTAATAATTACCTTGTAACATCGAACGGTAGGCTGTGTCGGTGATGGCGAAAACGTGGGGTGGTACCTCGTGTCTTTTTATACCCTTATACCTTTCCATTATTTTTTCCGTATAAATCGGTAATCTTTTGTAAGGATTTACCACGACGCAGAACAGTCCGGAATACGTCTGAAATAAATAATAATATAAAATTCGATTAACTTTTCTCACGATATTATAACATAGATATTTTAATTTCAATATTTCGTAATTGTAAAGATCATGAAAAAAAAAATATTATTTCAATTAGAAATAAAAAAAAAATAGATATTGAGATTTACAAGTTTATTTTCGTATTCAAACGATATAAGTTTTATTGATTTTCTGATAAACCTTCAGTTAAATTTGATCGTTAAATAAGAAGGTAACATTTTAATTGATAATAGAGATTTAATAGTAACAGCTAAAACGTACGTAGTAATGTGTGTGTGTATGTGTGTGTGTGTGTGTGTGTGTAAAGGCACGAGTTACATACAAATGAAAAAGATACAAGCTAACATAATGTTTCTCTCCTTTATTCTCACTTTGTCTTTCGGTTAAACGCGGCCAAGTGTAGAAATTTAAGCGCCATTTACAGTTTAAGAATGTTACACCCACGCAATCCCTTCGCTCATATGTACATACGTATGTAGGTATATACATACGTGTGTGTACATATATGCGCGCGCGCACATACACACACATACCCACACAAAGAAGACACGTATACGTTGTACGCCATTTCGCGTCGAGCCAAAGAAAATAAAGGCAACGTGAGAAAGAAAAATTACTCGGTAGATAGATAACGACACGACGAGTCTCTTTCAAATCGGTCGTATTTCCATCATACTTTGTATATTTTTCTTATTAGAAAGAAACGAAATTACGTTAACGTCTAAATGATCATGCCTGCCAATAATCGCATTTATTTCAGATTTGTGCATTAACTTTCTTTTAAAGATTATAACTGTTAGTCACAACGTCAGTAAAAGTGATAGAAAAATTGATAGAAAAATATGTTTTTCTTTTTTGATCTAAAAAATGACTTAATGGACATTTGTAACTTGATTTATGTACAATTTTAATCTTTGTTTTTTATTAAATAATCCTTTAAATAATAAAAAAAGAAAAAACTTCTTCGACTGACGAGTTAGATTTTAGCAAATTGGTTGGGAAACACTGAAGAAGCTTTCAGGAGATGACCGATCGATTCTGTTTCTCTCGATTGTTCTCTCTCTCTCTCTCTCTCTCTCTCTCTCTCTCTCTCTCTCTCTCTCTCTCTCTCTCATGCTTGGTTTTCGCTTCTCGTCTTGTTTCTTTAAAGTCAAAAGAACTCTTTGAAATGGTGAAATGAACGTGTATAGACTCTTTAATCAAACGAAAAGAATCTTAGGATTGTGGAACTTGCAACTTCTCAAAAATTTGAAAACTTTTCTAAGTGAACTTTCGTCGTAGAAATATCGATCTCTGTTGCATTTAGATATTACGAAAATTTATACGATGTTTGGAAATATACAAAGTGTCGTTTTTATTTAAGGCCAAAATGATATTTTAAACATATGTATACAAAAGTATATTAATTATTAAAATAATTTATTTGTCAACGAAAATTAATTTCTTCGATTGAAATGATAAAAAGTATGAAACTGAAATGAATATGCATCCGAGGATCGACACCGATTTCCGCGTTTGTCCTCGAGAAAATAAATAATTAGTGAGGTCGTGACACGTCTTTATTGATTTATGCGTATGCCGACGAGAAACGATTTAAAATAGTGCGATAACATTAAGCGAATACTCGGATAGCAAACAAGAATCTCGCTCAAGATTGAACTTTGGATGTGCGTGGATTTTTCAACTTTCGAAAGTGTCGAGTAACGTCTGCATAATCTGTTTTTTCCTTTTATTTATTTTTCTTCTTTTTTCTGTTTTTTTTTTTGACGGTGCGATGAGATTACAAAGTTTAAAGAATCAATTTAGAAAAGTGGATAAAATTTATAAAAGGTCATCTATTTTCTTACTTTTTAATTTATTTTTTTATTGTTCATGAGCTTGAAGATTATTTGATATAATAAAGTTGCTTATGTTATTCTCAATGAAATACAAGCTAAATTCTTCCGATATCGTATTTATATTAACGTTATAGAATCATTCTAAAAGGAATAAAAACCGCTTTATGAATTTATACAAAGATTCTTCCACGTGTTAGCAACATCGTCACACCTGTTTCCCAAACTACCTACGACGTGATTCACGTGTTCACTTTCCCTCTGGCTCATACGATCTTCCAAGTATTAGTCATTCTTGTGAGAAGTTTGGTTCTCCTCTATTTTTTGTTCATCCGTTTTTTACTTAGAGAACAAAGAACGACGAGCATGCGTATACATATACTAAGTCAAACGTAAAAAGAGATAAGGAACTAATGTCAATATTACAAATTTGAAATAAAGTAGAAAGTTATTTTTTTACAAACTAAAAAACAAAGACAAGAAAACAAAAAACAGAAAAGGAAAGAGAACATTAAACAAAAAAAAAAAAAAAAAAAGAAAGAAAAAAGAAAAAAAAAATCGAATAATTCAAGCTAGATTTCAAAAAGTTTTGACCGGGGTCTTGGATCTGCAAGGACACGAAATGAGTTTTGTCTTTGATTTCTTTTTTTTTTTTTTTTTTCTTTCGTTTCCTTTCCTTTTTTTTATTCCATTTCTTCTTTTCCTTCAACGGCAAGACCATGCGAAGGTCCTCGAAACCGGTCTCGAAAGGCTCGACCTGCCTAACATTCCCGCTTATGGCCCACCGCAATAAACGCATCCTTCGACGAAAAGATACGGTACGTATATCACGAAACAGAATATATCGTATAATGATCGAGATGTATCGTATGATATAGCAGGGATCATTAAGAATACCATAAATGGTGCTCACACTTTCGAGGGCATCGTCGAAACGTGATTCAAACTTGACTTCAATTTCGCACATATTCGTAAAACTTGAAATTCATAATTCAAAAAAGGACAATCGTAATTTTACGAAATAAAATGTCCTGTTTTGCTGAAAAATATAAAAGAAGCTTAAGAATTTCATAAGTTTTAAGAAAAACTAAAGAATGTAAAATTGTATATCTTTTTTTCCTAACTCTTTCATTACTAAAAATGACTAAAATTGTCCACCAGTATTGAATTCTGTATATAAAAAAAAAAAAAAAAAAAAAAAAAAAAAAAAAGACTATAGTCATCCAATAAAATTCTACATGAATTAAGCATATCTTTATATTTTCATGGCAATCAACGTTATTTTTTTATCCTGACATTCTCTTTTTTATTCATTTATAATTCATTATATATTAATTTGATATAACTTAAATAAAAAATCAATAATTTGCATAATACAATGAGATTGCAGATATCTGAGAGCAACTTCGCTGTAGCCAAAGAGTTAAAGGGTCACGAACTCTATTTCGTTTTATCGAGAGAGAGAGAGAGAGAGAGAGAGAGAGAGAGAGAGAGAGAGAGAGAGAGAGAGAGAGAGAGAGAGAGAGAGAGAGAGAGAGAGAGAGAGAGAAATCGAGTCGGCTTTAATACTTTCTCTATCTGTTCAGAATAAGGATAAATAAAACGGATAAGTAAAAGAGAGATAAGGAGAAGGAGAAAAAGATAGAGAGAGGGAGAAGGAGAAAAAGATAGAAAGAGGTGGAAGCAGAAAAAGAAAAAGAGAGAGAGAGAGAGAGAGAGAGAGAGAGAGAGAGAGAGAGAGAGAGAAAGAAAGAGAGAGAACCGATCCTTTTATGGAGAAGATCGCAAAAGGTATAGAGTTTGAGAAGTCGCAAGGAATCGACTCGTTTTGCTTGGAAGATTGCGTCAAAGTGCCTTTAAGGCACCGCGAGAAGAAGCAGGTTAAGGACGTTCGTACTTATAAGGACTCGTCTTTGCTTTCTTGCTAGAATCGTTTCTTTCATACTCCTTTTTCTTCTTTTTTTTTTTTTCTTACTCTTTCTATGTACATATCTTTTTCTTTTTTATTTTTTTTACCCTTTCTCTCTCGATGTCTCGTTTCTCTTTCGTTCGTTTCCAACAAGCATTATCTCTATTTCTCTATTTCTTTATTCTCGTCACGACGATGACGACGAAAAGAAAATCGAGAAATTGAGAGTAGTATCGAGAGTATTTATAAATCGAGTAAATGTATGTCTCGTCATATTTTGCGTCGCGTTAGATGCAATCCTTTTATAGCACGAGTCGTACGTAATTATCGTTGTGTCGAACGTACTACATACATACATACATATATATGAGTGGCACGTTAAATACGTCAGAAAAAGTTAACTCCGTTCGTGTTAACTCTAAAACTACATGGAAAGAAGGATATAAAGTGATGTGTAAGCGCGTATGTTTATATTTATATATGAATATAATAGCACGATACAAACTAGTTTTGCTATATACCTGAAATAAACAAGTTTCATCGTATGATTTTGAGTCAGTTAATATTACGCTCTGGTTCTATAGTTTGAAATGAATTCTACCTTTCCGTGTATTTCTACATTACTCAGGAATAAAAGGAAGCACGAGGAAACAAAATAAACGTTGAAGGAAAGTTCCGCATTCGATAAGCTAGACATTAGCACGATATATTATTTTACACGCGATCCGCGTTGACCGCTGTTTAAAATGCCCGCGACATCTTTCTGCGCATGCGCGATTAGAATTTCAACCGGCAATAGATCGAACAACTTAGCGCAACTTTTCAAAGATAATCAAACCGAATAACTTTATCGTAATTTCTTTATCTTCTCGAGCATATTATCTTTTGAAAATATTCGATAATCAAATTAGTCTACGATTTTTCCCTCTTCTTTTCATCGAGAATTATTCTCGACAACACTCGGTATTCATCAGAGATGCGGTCACGATCGTATTGATCGTGAGTGTTATACACGAGAGATATTAAAGGGAGGAACTTTCGGAGGACATCGAATACTGCGTGGAAACGGGCTACGTTCGTCCGACTATACCAAAGAATATTTTGTAAAAACCGGTTTTTCGAATCCCTCTTCTATAACGGAAGGCAACTTCGTACCTCTTCGAAACGTAAACGTTTCTGAACTTAAATATCTTCGATAGGAACGGTATCTGTTATCCATATTATATACAAATCCTTTATATATATAAGGATCTTTCGTTTCACGAAATACAAAAAGAAAAAAACGAGTAGTATGAAGGATAAGAAGGAATTTTAAAAATTCCAAGCTGAAATTCAGGATTGAGGACCTTTGCAAGAGACAAAGAGAGAGAAAGAGAGAGAGAAAGAGAGAGAGAGAGAGTGAGAAAGAAAGAAAACTTGTTTGAGACGCCATTTTTCCGAGCCGATAACCGTGCACGATCGCTGGAGTCTAAGGAACTTTATTGGGCTTTGTCGTATATGTGTATGGCAAAAAGGGCGCGGCACGGGGTCGCTTGTGGAGCTGATCTCGAGTCCTCTCGAAATCCTGACGCATTCCACGTGCATGCACACAGCCGCAAATACACGCGCACATCGTTTAAATACGAAAAAAAAGAAAAAAGAAAAAAAATAAATAAATAAATAAAATAAAAACAAAGTATTCGGCGCCATCGGCGAAATTAAACGACTTCTCTCTTCATATTTAGTATACGTCCTAAGGGAAAAAAAGAAAAATAAAAAAAAATACTTTTTTGTCTAGTCGTATCGGAGCATGACGTCACCTGCTTCAGAAGGATCGCTCATGTATTCGTGAGAGAACCGATGCGTATGACGTCACTCCTGTATTACCATGCATACTTTCGTGCTGCGGAGAGTAAATGAAACGCGTGGAGAGCGTACGATCGCCTCGAATACGTTTTCCCTTTCCCTTCCTCCCACCCATCCATCTCCCATCCTCTCTCTCTCTCTCTCTCTCTCTCTCTCTCTCTCTCTCTCTCTCTCTCTCTCTCTCTCTCTTACTCACTTTTATCGAATAACAATGTCATGGCATTGGATATATGCTGGAGTGGAACTCAGAGAAGGGTCTTCATGAACGGCAAACATTGACGCCATTTTTTTTTACTTTTTTATGAAAACGTGACTGAGAGAGATATGTATGTGATTCTTGACTAGCCTCGACTCGATTAACTATTTGATTAGTCTATCTTTCAAAATGTCGAACGTAAGATCGATATTTGGAATGAATCATTCGACGAAAAATATTTTTAAAATGGAATATTTTCAAGAATATACGTATATGGTTATGTGTGTTATAGAAAGAAATAAAATTATACGAGAAGACTGTTCTGATAAATGTGCGCATTAAAAACGTGTATAAAGTTTTAAATACATGTGTATATATATATACATATATACATATATATATATACACACACACGTGTGCATGGAGAACAAAATAACTAAACTAGCGTAAACATTACAAAGATTATTAACTATCATCGACTTGGTAGGAGTTATTTATCAAAGTAATTTTTCTTTAAATTAGATTCTCTAGCTTAAGATTGATTTTTTTTATATACTCTCGGAAAAGTATGTTAAAAATGATGAATTAGTCGGAAACTTATATCTTTCAAAGTCTTACGTTATGGTAAATAACTCCGAATGCTGAGAAGTTTAGCCAGGCCCACTTGATAATTATCGATTAGGAAAGTAAAAACGAGAAGGTTACTAAAATCGCTCAAATAGGGCGAAAGAAGAAACGTGTACATATGCATATACGAGGACGGGGACGTTAATTAAATGTGACCATCTATGATCTATTCTAACGCAAATTACGTGGGTTGTTATTCGAAATACGTAGGCGATAAATAGTATAGTGCGTCGTTCAATACAGTGTACACGTATACATACATAGAATAGATAGTTGATGGGTATTAACTAGCTAGATAATACATGTAAATCATAGAACGTTATTAGAGAACGTAGATCGTTAGCCCGATGTAATCCGGATCGATTTGTGATCCCCTTTATTACCTCCGACTTAAACTGTTTTAGCAATAATAATTATCTCATCATCAATTAGAGTTACCCTCAACGGCAACTATTAGTAATAGGATTAAACGTACGTTTTTACCGTAGAAGGTAAGAAGAAATAAGAACGTTCGAATTCGTACCATATAAGGTTTGGGATAACGACGAACGAGTGAGAGAGAGTTCTCGATCGTTACACAACAGAGACATAATTTTATGGTCAACGTACGACCGTGTCTATCCGCCTGTAATCACGAAAAATATATTTCTCATCGCTTTATATATATATATATATAAAAATAACCCATCTTTTTATTAGCGAAAGTTTTCAGAGATTTCTTTTCATCTCTTTTTTTCCTCCTGACATTACATATGTATACCTACATATATGTATATTATGACGCATTCGGCGACTCCTTTTTTTTTCGTTTTTTATCATTACTAATTTATAGTCTTATCAGTATGGACAGTTTATAACCGACGTGCCCAATTTAAGATAGTTACGTTGGTTTGGATTCAAGTAACGTAATTCGTCGCTCAAATTGACGTTCATTGAACACGTCAGCTGTTCAGTGTTTTTTCTCTTTTTTTTTTTTTTTTTTTTTTTTTTTTTTTTTTTTCATTTTTTCTTTTTTTGTCTTTTTTTGTTAGTTTTCTCTTAATAAATTCAATGGCTACATTAAATCCTTTATACCACGCGCAGGTATATTACTCCTTAAGTCGATATATAAGACAAAGTTTCTCCGATAACTTATTCTCGCGAGTTTGTCCTCGGAGAAACACTAGCAGGAAAATTCCAAAATGTAATCTATCCCCTTTACTCTTCTCTTCGTAATTCATAGTCCAACCGTTACTTTGACATGCACGATCGCGTTTCTTCTCTCGCGTGTATGCGACTAGTACACATAGTATACGATGAATATTAATCGAAGCAAAGTCTTCGACCTGGGTTCTATTACGATCGAGATAATAGAGATTTCTGGATGAAAATTCGTAATTAAAAATCTATAAAATATTTATAGTTTATTTCACGAAGCTTGTTTCAATCATCATCTTTATCAGCAAGTAAAGCGAGGAAGAATTTCGAAGAATTTATATATAGGAAAAGAGAGAAAAAAAAAGAAACAGTAAATAAAAGTAAAGGAAAGACGAGCCCAATCTCGTGCTCTCAAAGACATTACAAAATAATTTGCTGACGAATTGGTAATACGATAGAACAAGCTCTCTAGATACACGTATACGTTCGTCAGAGGATTCTTGGCGTTATTACTCGACGGTAGAAAATAAAGATAGCACCAAATTTACAAGGTCTTATTCGAATACGTTAAAGAACTTATTCGATGGATAATTTGATTCAAAATGACGAATCATTATGGATGGAACGAACGCACAAGAGATTCTT
>NC_062189.1:13125046-13140046 GCF_912470025.1 Vespa velutina
CTCTCTCTCTCTCTCTCTCTCTATATATATATATATATATATATATATATATATATATATATATATATACTTTGAATTCGAGCCGTTCACAGTTCCAAACGAAGCCACGTGGCATTCGCGACGGTTTCAACGGTAAAACGTCGAGATTACCTTCGGCAATGTCGTTAATGTCTTTTCAACAGTTTATCTCTCATAGATGGCGCATAAGTTCCCGTTGCGGAATAATATCGAAGCCTCTCATTCGTGGAAAATACGCCAATGGCTGCATGACCATATTTTTCATATTTTTTATTTCAATTGCGAAAATTATGTTTACAGTTTATTCGAATGATTTTTATTGTCATCAATACAACGTCAAGAATCATCGATCATAATTCTACATCGTATGAAATCGTCGATTATGTTTTTGACATTCATCTAATTAGCGCTTTACATTTCGTTAAAGATATTCTTTGATTGGTGCGCTTAACAAATTGACCATATGAAGCGTTATTTTTTTATCTTGAATAAGTAATCTATTTTTTATTACCAATAAAACAATACTATTTCCTTTTTTCTTTTACGTATAAAAAGTGGCATCTCTTGTTACAAGTCAAAACTAACAAAGAACTGACGTAATAAGTAATATGTATATTCATTATTTCCTTCTTTATTGAATTCATTTTGTGGTACGAAAGGCAATAAGAACTATCAAAAGAATTTGTTTATGAAAAATATTATACAATATGTCCGACATTTCAAAAGGATACTGGTCTTTCAAGACGTCCGATTTGGAAAAAAAAGTAAGAAAAAACGCATTTAATAATTTATCATTATACGATCGAATCGAAACATTATCAAGAATTTTTTTTAAACAAGTATTACACAATAATAAAATATATTATTTTGATTTTTATTAATAAGTAGCTTAAAATATTATTTTTGTTTTATTTCTCTAATTATAGTATACCGTTGTTGACTTACGAAGCGATACACTTACCAAACCAACTAAAGCTATGCGAGTTGCTATGTTCAACGCAGAAGTAGGAGATGATGTTTATGAGGAAGATCCGACAGTAAAAAGTATTTTAATATTAGTCGTTTTATAAAGGTTTACATTATATGATTATTGTTATATATTATCATTATTTTAGAACTAGAAGAAAAAGCTGCAACATTAATGGGAAAAGAAGCTGCGCTTTTTGTTACTTCTGGAACAATGGGAAATTTAATTGCCAGTCTGTAGTCTTTTTCCTGTATAACATATATATGTATATGTATGTATATATATTTCCTGTATATACATATATATGTATATGTATGTATATACATATCTACAGGTCTAGTTTTACATAAAAAAAAAGATACATCAAATTAAAATATCGATTATCTATCGTTTGGTTACAGTTATGACTCATTGTGATATACGTGGAAGCGAAGCTTATTGCGGTGAGGATTCTCATACAGTTTTACACGAGCAAGGTGGCGCTGCTCAATTAGGAGGTGTAACTTTATGTCCTTTACCAAATAATCCTGATGGAAGTTTCGATCTAGTATTACTTCGAAATAAACTTCGTAAGGACAGATTGCATGAACCAATCTCAAAATTGGTAATTGTAGAAAATACAATTAATGGTAAGATCGTACCACAAGATTGGATTATAAAATTGTCTGAATTAGCCAAATCTTGTAATCTTAAATTGCATTTGGATGGAGCAAGAATTTGGAATGTTGTTACGGCATCTAACGTATCGGCTAAGGATCTTGTGTCTGTATTCGATTCTGTCACGTTTTGTTTAAGCAAAGGTTTGGGGGCACCGATTGGTTCCATATTATGCGGAGATAAATGTTTCATTAAAAAAGCTAGAAGAATACGAAAGGTTTTAGGTGGAGGAATGAGACAAGTTGGTATTATTGCGGCCGCTGGACTCGTGGCTCTAGAGGAAATCGTACCTTTGTTGAAAGAAGACCATAAAAGAGCAGCCCTTATCGCACGAGCGATCAATAATTTAAACTCCGAAATATTTACCGTCGATGAGAAAACTGTACAGACAAATATAGTTTTTATAAATATACATTCGAAATTTATTACTTCAATAAATTTTGCAGAAAGACTTCAGCAAGTTCAAGAAGATGAGGAGGATGATAAAATAATAATAAAATGTTTACCTCTAACGAGTACGATGGTTAGATTTGTTTTGTACCATGAAATTACTGACGCGATGGTGGAAGCAGTTATACGTAAAATCACATATATTATTAAATGTATGGATGTAAACAAATCATCGACATAAACCTATTAAATAAATAAACGGTGATCTGATATTGTATTAAACGTAGAAAGGTTTTGTGTTTATATAATTTTATTACTTTTATGAGGATCCTTTTGTCCTGACAACAATGATGGAATTTGATCATTCGATATAAATTACTTCGAAGATTCGAATAAAAACACGCCATTTACTAGGCGCGCACTTGTAACTGGTTGACGAAATGATTCACGATATATAAGGTTCCTCGGACGATCGCTGTTCTCTTCTGTTAACTTTGGAATGCGTCGTTCGTAGGTTCATCTTCATCTTCATCTTCTTCTCCTTCGCTCTCAAAAGTATTGTCAGGTATATCGTACAAACGAATCATCGGCTTATTAGGATCCTTCATAATCAAATATTTTCCATCCTTTTGCTTCATACAAATGTCAATAATACATCTCAGTATACCCCAAGCATTATCCATATTCAAATTAATTTGAGTGGCAAATTCATTGGGCTTATATTGTTGAGTACCAAGAATTACATGTTTGCTAGAATCACGTACGATAGCACGTGAAACGTATCCAAATTTCAATTGATCCGATCCAGCTAATATTGCTTGAACAGTCCACTTGGCTAATTTGCAAGCATTATTTCTAAGTTCATTAGCTAATACTGCACCACGTTGGGTATCCAACTTTTGGCGCCATTCAACACCATTTGCAAGTTTAGAATCCCATTCGTTCAATGCTTTAATAGTTAGAAATTGTGTTTCGTTATTTGGGCCTTGCATCACGGCATCGTGTTCACATCGAGCAACTAAAACAATACCATTATTAAGATCCCATTTACGATAGCGATAAGCAACGCTGGCTACATCACTCTCTTCCTCTTCGGAGATAAAAGGATTTCCTTCGTCAAATTTGTGACGTGGTTCGTTGGATTTAAGCACTTGCTGCGAGAAATTATGATTAATAAATGTGGCCTCTAATGCCAGGTTTCTTGGAGAATTTAATGAATTCCCGTCATCCTGCGGTGGTTCCACGCTAGTTTCGTTTACAGTTAAAAGGTCGAATTCTGTATTATCTCGTTTATCAAAGAAAAGCTTGTCTCCGATTTTTTCAATCACTATATCCCATGAATAATTACTACGAGTGCAGCACATAATAGTAGCGAGTATGGCATCAGTGGCATAGACGTTGCCCTCGGTTTTCGATAGTTTACGGATAATAGGATCATCGGTAGTAGTAACGGTATGGAAGATACGGTCGATTCTTTGCAATGGTTTCTCATTTTTAACATTTACTCTGTCATAAGTTTTATCGTAATACTCTAGAGATCCACAACAGAGTATATCTTCTCCGTCTTTAACGCTAGGTAATGATAGTTTAGCTAATCTAGGGAAATCCATCTCTTCTATAGTCACCCAATCAGGTCGTACAGTGACAGAAGCATCTCGAATCTTAATGGGTGGTTGATTCTTGTGATTTCTTAATCCCTGCTGCCTACCCCAACGTTTTGTTTGTCCTTTGCGTTCGCGCTCGCGTAGCTTCAATTTACCTAGCTGTTGCATTTGACTCAAAGCACCACGCTGGCCTCCACGTCCACGCAAATTACGCTGGTTGTGCCTGAACCTGCCACGTTGATAAGGCGGCTTCTGCACTCTGGTAGTATCCACAAGATGGAAAGTGCTTTCATCTTCATCATGATAGTAAGCATATTGACTTCCTGAGCCAAATTGAGAAGTATATTTGTCTGCAAAATTGTAATAGTATCGAACCATGGCCAAATGGAAACATTTCAATAAGTAGAACATCTTTGTCAAAATATTTTTATAAAAAAATATTTCTTATAAATGATTATATTTCTCAAAAAGTGATCAATGACAAGAGAGACAAATGACGTAAACGAACAATACAAATGTACAAACAAAAAAAAATACAAACTTGGAAATTTCTTATCTTGGAATGCTGGTGCAGTCCAATCGCAGATCTAAAATGAAGAAATGTTTATATGAAAATTGATTAAGATAATCAAACGAAAAGGCATATGTGTCATCTTACTTTTCCTAGCCTGTCGCCTTTGGAAAATGGTTGATAAGGAATATCTTTAAATTGATCTGGCAATTCACATGGGCCCCAGCCGTCAGGATTATGTTGAATTGCCGGCGCTTGGAAATGCGCTCTTTTTTCTTTGTGATCGCAATCGTCCAACTCTACAACGTCGTCCATTATAATCGTTGTTGAATTAAATACGCATAAAAATCACTCAACAGAATACACTTGGCATCGTGTCGCGAGTGTTCATGCCGGAAAGACCGGTATCGCCATTTTCATTAAGTTACGATAGAATGCGTATTTCCGTTTCGTTGTAAACTCTGCATGATGATACGCTTAAAGGCAAATGCACAATAAAACGAATGAGTAAGAAACATTTTCTACATTGGTTACCATGAAAAAGAATTTTATTATTAATTGTATTTTAATAAATAAATAAACAATCACACATTTTGTTATTTATTCAACCAATACAAAGGCAAGGAATATCGAACCAATAATAATGTCGGATATCTAGGAACTTAAGTTTTCACATTGGAAAATAGTCGATGCAACGAACGGTTTAAATCACTACAGAAAAATACTGTTGTCCCTGATGGTTTCCATGGAAACCATCTATACCGGGTGTTTAAAAAATACTAATGTATCTTATTATATTATCATCCGAGTAATTTGACGTTTGTAGCCATTTGAACATTACACGTAAGAAGAACTCCATAATTATATTAGAGCGATGTTAATTTTGCATTTTTTTGCATTTTTAAACGTATGTAAAAACATAGATTACATTAACATTAAATTAACATCGCGAGCATAGAAGTCCTCGAATGTTAATCATAAAAATGGCATAAATTAATTAAAAAACATGACTTAGCATTAGACTTAATAATTCTCACGATTGATATAGTTCTTGGAAAAAGATAAACGTCAATTTATCCATTAGTTTATATAACATAAAAATATTCTTATCGTTAAGTACTAGCAGACCAAGTCGATTCGACGATCGAGTAGTAGGTTAAAAAGAAAAGTGATGCGTGGGCGGATAGAGTACGTTATATTTCAGTACTCATGACTCATGACCAGGTGTTCACGATCTTCGTAGCCATCGTCGCTTATCCCTGCGTCATAATCGTAAAAGAGCGTTCCTTTGTCCATCGAGGGTCCGAGATACTTGACCTCAGGAAGTATATATGTATATATATACATATATGTACATATGTGTCTACTTATACGTGTGTATAGCTGTGGAACAGCGGCAGATGAACTTTCGTACCGGGTGCCCCAAAAAATAATGCTTTTAAGGATGAATTTTAAGAAATTCACTTTTTATTGAGATCAATATTCTATTGGAATAATAAAAAGAACATTTTGGTTAAAACTGAAAAATTTAGGTCACCGATAAAAAAGAATAATTTTTTCTTTTAGTCGAGGTAATAATTAACAATTTTGTTATAAGAAATAATTAAAAATTGTTCGATAATTCTGAAGTATGACACAGTGTCATTGTATTCGAAGACGTATAAAAAAAACGCTTAAAGACAGCTGTCTGGAGCAATTTGTTGTCCATAAAACTAATGGAGCAGTGCGGATCTAAGAAAGGCTGTCTCGTATTTCTTTTCGAAAGCAACGGTTCCCCAGAAAGATTCACAGAAAGAGAGGTCGTACGAAAGAATGTAATCGAAGAGAGACGGAAATGGACAGATGGTTGGCGAGATCCTGTGGATACCAACCAACCGGGTGGGCACCTGGATCGTTGGACCGAAGAGAGAAAGAGCGTGTTCGAAATATAAGATCGCGAAAGAAAGTACAAAATATATATATATATATATATATATATATATATATATATATATATTATATATGTGTTGATAAATAAGGATAACGTTTGAGTTTCATAAAAAAAAAAATGTTGATTTTATTTAATCATCAAAGAAAAATTTTAGAAAGAAAGGAGTGTAAGGTTGTAAAAATAGCACAAATGCGATAAGAAATGAAACGTTGTAAATATCTGTGCGTTAATTCGATAAAAGAAAATCTATAGTTGTGCGATTATATAAGAAATGAGTACACAGGAAGGCCTTAACTAGGCTAATGTCTTCTCCAAATAACTCGAAGGACTCTCGTGCTTGATACATGCGTGATATATCGTATGCATGTTTGTGTATATATAATATACATCATATACATGTACATATACATATACATAATATATATGTATATGACTTTGTAAAGAATAATCGGTGATTTATGAATACAACCATATCAGAATAGACACGAAAATTTGCGTATGAAGGATATATGTGCGTGTATATACGTAGTATCGGTAATATAATAGGACCAAAGTGTAGAAACATGCGGTTTGGAGCGCTCGTAAAGTATTTCCCTGCACGTACCATCGAAAGAAACTAACCTTCCAGGTAATACACTCGGCCACAGCTATGTATACGTATACTTTCGTGAAAGGAACTCGAGTATATTGTGTGCACGCGACGAGCTGGATTCTTATGGGTACCGATCACGAGCCGATCTATACTTAGAAGCGGGCGAGAATAACGTGGCTTAGATACGCGGAACTCTCTTGTCTTTCTCTGCACCCTCCCGCAGCTCGCTCAACACTCAAATTTTCTCTCCTCTTCTTTTTAACCATCTACTACTACAATGAGAAATCTTTCTTCGATGCGTCTTGTCGTACGACGCATAAGGGGAACGGATTCGATCCTCTTATATTCCAGACTGACCAGTCGAAAGACCGGACACGTTCCTTTCCATCCTCGAAAGGATCTTCCTTGCGAATGTGAATATGATGTGATATGATATATATATATATATATATATATATATATATATTTATTTATTAAAAAGTTTCCTTACGAAGAATCGTATAGAAAAAAAAAGAAAAATAAAAAAGGAAAGAAAAAAAGGAAAAAAGAAATAAAAGAAGGAAAATGAATAACAAAAGAAATCATCTTTTATCGGAAAACATAATCTATGTGGGAGGACAACACGTCATTTCCATTGCATCGTTAAACGATCACGAAATAGCCATTTATACATTACACTTTCAGCAGCACGCCATTACCGGTTAGAGTGAAAGTACTTCCCAGAACATTATTTTCTACGGCACGTCTACCATTATTGGGATCATTACTATTCTGTTTAATGCATGACTTTCTGTACTATCGATTCACTAGACCGAGAAAACCTTGAAATTAAATTCTTGGTAAAGACTGGGCGAGAAGGATGAAGATGGAAGAACGTTCGACGAGAGATGGCTACCTCCATGCTCCGATTACTCTTATACAATTAGATACGTGAACTACTTTCAACTAATATATGTGTGTGTGTGTGTGTGTGTGAAGGTAATTCAATTCTCATAAAAAAGAAAAAACTTAATAAAAAGAAAAAATGAGAGAGAGAGAGAGAGAGAGAGAGAGAGAGAGAGAGAGAGAGAGAGAGAGAGAGAGAGAGAGAGAGAATAGAAGGTTAAATCTTCGGATAAATACTTATCTAAGGTTTCTATCAAAACAATTTGACTTCTATCGTAAGAGGGTCTTCCTAAAAAGCTTTATATCGCGCGTTCGAGTAGACATTCGATTTCGTGCGAAATCGTTGACGTTCTCTGGATATCGTAACGCAGATGAGAGAGAGAGAGAGAGAGAGAGAGAGAGAGAGAGAGAGAGAGAGAGGATGGCTCGTTGCCCGTACCGCTACAGAACAGTGCATACATATATACGCGAGTTCCGTAGATAGGAACGATGACGCGATGCGAGCGAGTTCGTACGTAAACCAGTTAGGCGGAATCCACTTTTCCCTGAGGCATAAACCTTTTCGCCTAAACGCGCGTATACGGATCGAGAGAATAGGAGGAGGAGGAAGAGAAGAGAAAGAAAAAGAAAGAAGGGGAGAGCCTTCGGCCCTTGCACACTCGCCGACGGCGTCGGCGGCAGCAATAAGCGAGGCTTCTCAGACCTCATCGAGCCACTGTCCCGCTTTCCACGATTTCCCTCACCGTCTTTCGCCCAATCGCTCTCCCGTACTTTATCCCCACTCCGTCTACCCTACCGCCGCGTGCGGCCGCGTCGGTAATTATACATTCATTCAGTGGAGTCGCTCTGTCAGTCGCTCGTGGAGAATCCTCGCGGATAAGGTCGTATCTTCGTTTTTCTTTCTTTCTTCTTTTTCTCGTGACGTCTTAAAGTCTCTTAGAAATCCACCATATTTTTCTCTTTTTTTCTATCTCGATTTATTTCTTTTCGTCGTCTTCTCTCTTTCTCTCTTTCTCTTTATATACCTTTCCACTCTCCCATTCGCCGAGCTGCTTCAACGTCGTTCCTCGAAGAAACGGAAAGAGGGAAGTCTCAACGTGCTACAAGATATATCGAAATGGCGTTCTTTCTAACGCTCTCTTAAAAGATATAACCGAGAGACTTTCTTTTTCGACTTTCTTCCTGTCTACAACGTACGTTTGGTGTACAACTAAGAGTGTCCGACAGTGATATGTGACCCCCATCGACGTTCCCTGTAAAGTATAACGATTCTTGGAAACGGTGAAAGCAATTATAAACGTGCGAGCCAAATGTATTTCGAGGAAAGTTCTCTGAGAATTTCTCCTTGAGACAATTCGTCGCTGCTTTATTCCTCTTCTTTTTTATTCCTGAATGCACTCTTTGGAACAGGAGATCTGGACGAGACAATTACTGAATTAATAATTGGTAAGCGAATGAACAAATTATTATATTATTGTAGTAAAACTTTTATCTTCTATAATATTTGGAGATACATAAGATATGATTACATACATTTCAACCAGTTGGAGATTCTATTTAATAGATAATAAAACGTGGAAAAAGTTTATAAAAAAATGAGCACTTTTTTCAAGAAATACATAACATAAAAATATATAAAATATACAATATGAAGCATAGATTAAAACATGCATGCTAGTAGAAAGATAGATAAACTCTTTGCAAAAGAATTATTTTTCTTCTTTTGTTGAATCAAATCTATATATTCTTTTTTCGAATTGTATTATATCCGATACAATGGTAATTGAGAAAACTTCTCTTTGTTAATATTAATTGTAGCAGATAAAATTTAGAAACATTTATATTTATTGATATTTAGTTTATTACAAGACTCAAAGAACATTATGCATAGGATATGTTTGTAGTATTGTGTGACTATGGAACTCCTAACCTCAAAATAAAGGAATTTCTTAATTGGAAAGAATATAAAGAGTATTAAAGTATTGCGTATATAAAAATATATTCTAAATTCACACTGTATAAGTAACACATAAAACCATAAAAGTAATTCCTAAATCGATAATATTATTAGAATTTAATATTCTATTAACTTATTCAGTGTTTCATTTACTTTGATCTCTTGTAAGAATTTAAGATATTCATTAGAATTGAATATCTTGAAATTATCGTTACCCTTTAAAATCAACAGATGTGTGTGTGTGTGTGTATAAAAAAGAAAGAAGTATACATTATATAAATAGCATACAATAGACAGACGGTTATAAAAACAGTTAATCTGATGATCACTTATGTCTTATATCATAGAATGTTAGACCGTAAAAATTAATTTATTCAATTTACGTATGTACGTTGATGCGTTGCGATGCAATTGAAATGCAAAAATTTTTAATTCCGTTAGAATCGATGGAGGAAATGAAACGGAACATAGACAATAAGACCGTGTCGACGTTTTACGTAATAATACCAAGAACGCCGATCGTAATTCTTTTCTTGTTATTTATTAGTTTCACGCTGGTGGTCGTGAAAATCGTTAGCTCGCGCGTTTACTCTTGGAAGAGCTAATATCAGTCGTTTTGCTACTCTCATTCGCGTTTCCAAGGAGATATTCTTTCTCTTCGCGGCCGTAGCGATCAAATTTACAGGAGAATTAAGTGGATATACCGAGTAAACGAGGTAAAGGAAAAAGAATAACTAGTTAAATATATATATGTAGCAGTACTGTGATATGTTCCAAGGTTGACAGAATGTTGTTTGTGTTCAAGGACAAGCAAAGAGGTATTACTAGGAAATGGTATGCGTTTTGTGACGAACCAAATTTCCTCGTTCCTTACTCCTCTCCTTTCCTCCATCATTTTTTACTCTAAAATTGTAGAATTCATGACTTTATTTTACTTAGACGAATCGATTTTATGACTTCTAACAATAGCACTTTAGTCTTGGAAATCTGAGAAATCATTTGCATTTGATCTCCATTTTTTTTTTTTTTTATTTACTCGATGTTTCTTCCTTTATTTTCTCTCTTTATTATAGTATCCAATGAATATTCATTAGGTCGACGAATTTTTTCGAATCAAAAACGGATTCTCGGTAAACGAATCCCGGTTACACCGTTACTTGAATTTATTAAGTTCTACAACGATCGTTCCATCGTTTCGTATTTGCATACGAAGTGCTTCGAGTGACGTATGCATGGATGTGTGTATATACATGTGTATGGGTGTGTGCGTGTGTGTACATACGTACGTACGTATGTACGTACGTAAGATGAATCGGATCAACGTGAGCGAAATGACGAAAACGCGAATGTCCAGGAAGGATACAAACAAATTTACTTCTTTGTTTTCTTTTTCCTTGTTTTCTCTCTTTCTCTCTCTCTTTTTTTTTTATTTCATTGTAAATAGGTTAGAAGTGCGCTTAGCAAAAATGTGCAAAATAATGTTTGTTTTGCCTTTCTTTTCCTTTTAATTCTTTCTTCTTTTTTTTTTTTTTCCCTTTTCTGTTTGCTTGCACATAACATATCGCGACGTTCGTGTGAAATTAACCCATTTGATAATATTATCAACGTCTCGGAAACGCATAACACGCGCACGCACTGTATGACTACGCAACGTTTAGCGTGAAATCGTCATTACCGTTGCCTTTACTAAGATTATAAGCCACGAAGGATTTCGTAGAATCGATTACGCTAAATGCATTCTTATGAACCTTATCAAACCAGTTCGTTAGTGTTTTCTTTCGGATATTCATTGATGTTACAAGCTAATTGGAAATGCTTGTGTTCTCGGAAGCAGCCTTAGAGTTTCTTTTTTTATTCCCACTTAAGATAAATGTAGCGAAGCGTAAAGATAAGGGGTAAATGTAGGGGGAAAAAAAAAAATAAATAAAAGCTAAAAAGTCGAAATATTTCGAGTCATTCAAAATCAATTGCGTTTGGGTAGGGAGAATTTGTTGGGTAAACAAAAAGAAAACAAAACTAGTTATATTTTATTGCTACCGTTAATATTATTATTTATTTTTATAAAATTCTTTTGATAAAGGGAGAGAGAGAGAGAGAGAGAGAGAGAGAGAGAGAGAGAGAGAGAGAGAGAGAGAGAGAGAGAGAGAGAGAAAAGAGTGTTGAATCCTCCGCTTACGCATCGTTTTATACCTGCATTCTTTCCTACTGTTGCTTGTAAGCGTAACGAGCCAAACAACTTCCAAGCCTATCGGCGTGAAATACTGAGAAAAAAAAAAAGGAAGACGATTTTCCTGGGAAGACTAATAATAATATCTAATAATACGTCGACTTCGCTTTAACGTTACGCACAATGGCGCATTATTCTATTATTATGTTCATAATAGGGACGAATCCAAGGTGTCTCTCTCTCTCTTTCCCTCTACCTTTCCCTCCCTCCCTTTTGTTCCTTTTTAAATACATTTATGATGATAAAATATATATGCAACCTACTCAACGTGCATTCACGCCACAGCACGAATAAGAGCGCACGTTAGGTAGGTATGTTGCACACTGTGACAAGAGAGAAGACCACACGCTCGTTAGAAATTGCCTCATTCACGTACGTGCGTGTTCTGACGATGACGTCGAGTTTCTCCCATATGGGCTCGAAAAAGAAAGAAAGAGGGAGAGATAGAGACACAGAGAAAGAGAAAGAGAGAGAGAGAGAGAGAGAGAGAGAGAGCACGCGCGCGCACCTCCAAGAAAGAGTACAACTACGAAAACGAGAGATAAATAGAGAACGGACGAGACGAAAGAGTTCGTTGAGCGAAGAGGAGGACGGAATTATCTTGAAAATGACGTCACGCAATCTTTAAAACGAAACCCGCGAAAATGCCGCCGCCTCCTACGTGTGTACATTTTATATTTGAGGTAATTTGACCCATTAAATTTAGTCATTATCTTGATTAAAAAAAAAAAAAAAAAAAAAAAAGGAATATTATCGTTAAAAGTAACGTTAATAACATATTTTTTTTTTTTTTAAATACTTTAATTTATGTCCGACCACGAACTTTATTATTTTCGTCGTTTAATATCTCGCTCTAACTATATATTTGATTACTAAGAATTACAAAATTGTAATATTGATGTTCGTCGATATTCTTAAATAAGTGGAAATCCAAACCCTTCATTATCTCGAAGGATAAGAGAGTGGACTTGAATACATCGTGTTCTTGTCTCTCTCTCTCTCTATCTCTATCTCTGCCTCTCTTTCCCTCTATCTGTTTCTGTCTCTCACGATTCCAATTTAATCGGAGGCTTATTAAGACCGTACAAAAATAAATGCTAAGTCGAGTCCGGTATGACGAAACTCGTCTGCGTATGCGCGAGTGAATCCTATTATCGTCTAACGACACGTAGTCACGTGTACGTTGTGTCGCGTTTTATTTAAAAAGTCGAGCGTCGCGGCGCTACGCGAATGGCGCCAAAAATAATTTCTTATTTTCTTGTTAATACGCTTTTAGATTCTACGCGACAGGGCCGAGTTATAAAGGTTATAGATAAATAGAGAGAGGTGTGTACATGTGTGTCTATATGTGTGTGTGTGTGTGTGTATGTAGTAATAGTAGTAGTGTAGTAGTAGTAGTAGTAATAGTAGTAGTTAGTTTAAAGTAGGTAGAGAGACTATGGTAGGGCAGTTCCGCGAATTTTATTCGTCTCCTCCTCATCTCCCCTGGGTTGCGCTTCTCTCCGAGTTGGTCCGCTTTTAAAATGTTCTCTCGATATTCCGAATGCGTCGAGATGAACGATCGCAAGGTCGCGCTGTTAGTAGCTTAGAGAAGGGGCGAAGGGGAAAGAGAAGAACGTGCTCTGTCTCCTCCTCCTTCCTACGATTTATCGTGGCGAACGACGAACGAAAAGGGGATGGAGCACGACGAACCCAAATGAGGTCGTAGTTAACGTGTAAAAGGAGAGTTCGGGGAAAAGAAACCTCTCGAACGGTGTTCGAATTTTTTTTCAAAGGCACAACGGTAGGAGGTCCACGCCCACCGCCGCGTGTTCCGCGGCTGGCTGCTTTGCGAACGATGACGTTTAGAGCGGGAGAGAGGGGGGTGAGGTGGTAGAGAGAGAGAGAGAGAGAGAGAGAGAGAGAGAGAGAGAGAGAGAGAGAGAGAGAGAGAAGGAAGGAGAAAGAAAAAAGATGAGAAAAAAAGTGAGGCAAAGAGGGCAATAAAAAAATAAAAAAGAAAAGAAAAATGAAAAAAGAAAAGAAAAAAGAATGGGCAGGTCGTTCGCGTTAATGGAACAACCTTCGCACGTTCTCTCATTCTCGGTAACATCGTATCGTAGATCACTATCAAAGGATTTAAGCGATTCGAAGTAAGCTGGGATCGCTATCAAGGTTTTCCCTGAACGGTTGCTGATAATTTTACAGCTCGATATCTGTATACGTGTGTGTGTATGTGTGCACACGCGCGCTTGTGTATGGGACGTGTTGTACTTAAACGTAAGAAGGATGATGAATTTCATGTTGCGATTCAGTGACACGAAACCTATTGATTGTACGATCGATCTTTCTTACGTGTGATTGACATGACTCATGACGTCGTTCGTGAAATACGATTCTAAGTATTATTCGATATCGTTTCGTCCTTTAAAACTTTACGTACTCATGCTTATACGTGTAAATGTTAGATATACATCTGGGAATATGATACCTTGTACTTACATACGAAACAATTCTTAACATCGCTCGATTTCCAATCGCGATTCCGAAAGACATTTGTCATCGATTTTGATGAAGGCTTGCGTGATCATTTCTTCGAATTTATAAATTGTTTTACATTACAATCTCTTTCTTGTTATTGTAAATTTGCTCTTGTTATTATTATTATTATTATTATTATTATTATTATTATTATTATTATTATTATTATTATTATTATTATATCATCATCATCATTATTAAAATTATTATTATTATTATTATTATTATTATTATTATTATTATTATTATTAATCTTTTATAGGAATATCATAGCACAAATTTTGAAAAATTTCAATTAATAAAAAACAGAGAGAGAGAGAGAGAGAGATGGAAGGGAAATGTATGTGAAAAGCTGATGGCTTCTCTCTCTCTCTCTCTCTCTCTCTCTCTCTCTCTCTCTCTTACCATAGAAAGAGAACCGAGTGGTTCCAATGAGATATCACTTTTCCTCGAAGTAGCGTGAGTATAAATACGCGTAATGTATACCTTCGGAATTCCATGGACCCTAAAGATAAAGAAAAGGATAGGATATAATCGTTTGCTCCGTGAAACGAGCCTCACGTTAATGCGATAATTCTCGTATGGATTGCGAACAAATGACATATTTCCGAAAGTTATCATTGACGTCACATTGTGTTGATAGTGTCACGACGATTCGATACGGTGCAATGCGATAAAATGAATGGATTTGATACTTTCGTCAGCGCGTTGAAACTAACTAGTGTTTACTTTTTCTTGAGAA